>NW_024037269.1:0-75001 GCF_015832195.1 Motacilla alba alba | reverse complement strand
GGTTAAAGCCCCGAAAGCCAGCTTTCATCTCGTACCCAGGAGCCTCGCGGGATGGCGCCATTTTCCGACACAAAAATATCCAAAATTGGCGGCAACTTGCCCCGCATGTAGGGGGTGCAGTGAGGCAGGAATTGGAAATTTTTACCGGTTTTCTCAGGAACAAAAGCCAGCAGCGACCAGGAGCCTGCATGGGGTAAAAGCCCCGAAAGCCAGCTTTCATCTGATACCCAGGACCCTGGGGGGATGGTGATTTTTTCCCGCGGAAAATGAACAAAATTGGTGGCAACTTGCCCCGCCTGTAGGGGGTGCTGTAAGAAAACAATTAGTAAACTTTGCCGGATTTCTCCAAAACAAAAGCCGGCAGCGACCAGGGGCCTGCAGGTGGTTAAAGCCCCGGAAGCCAGCTTTCATCTGGTACCCAGGACCCTGGGTGGATGGTGACTTTTTCCCGCGGAAAATGAACAAAATTGGTGGCAACTTGCCCCGCCTGTAAGGGGCGCTGTAAGACAACAATTGGCAAACGTTGCCGGATTTCTCCAAAACAAAAGCCGGCAGCGACCAGGGGCCTTCATGGGGTAGAAGCCCCGAAAGCCAGCTTTCATCTGATACCCAGGACCCTGGCGGGATAGCGCCATTTTCCCATGGACAATGGCCAAAAGATCCAGCAGTTTTCCCTGCCTGTAGGGGGCGCTGTGAGCCAGCAACTGGAAAACTTTGTCGGATTTCTCCAAAACAAAAGCCGGCAGCAACCAGGGGCTTGCATGGGGTAAAAGCCCCGAAAGCCAGCTTTCATCTGATACCCAGGACCCTGCGGGGATGACGCCTTTTTCCTGCGGAAAATTTCCAAAGTTGGGGGCAACTTGCCTCATCTTCAGGGGCGCTGTTAAACACCAATTGGAAATTTTTACCGGTTTTCTCAAGAATAAAAGCCAGCAGCGACCAGGAGCCTGCATGAGGTTAAAGCCCCGAAAGCCAGCTTTCATCTGATACCCAGGACCCTGGGGGCACGGCACCTTTTTCCCACGGAAGATGGCCAAAATTGGCGGCAACTTGCCCCACCTGTAGGGGGCGCTGTGAGCCAGCAACTGGAAAACTTTGTCAGATTTCTCCAAAACAAAAGCCGGCAGCCACCAGGGGCCTGCATGGGGTAAAAGCCCCAAAAGCCAGCTTTCATCTGATACCCAGGACCCTGCGGGGATGACGCCTTTTTCCTGTGGAAAATTTCCAAAGTTGGCGGCAAATTGCTCCGCTTCTAGGGGGCGCTGTGAGGCAACAATTGGCAAACATTGCCGGATTTCTCCAAAACAAAAGCCGGCAGCGACCAGGGGCCTGCATGGGGTAAAAGCCCCGAAAGCCAGCTTTCATCTGATACCCAGGTCCCTGCGGGGATGACGCCTTTTTCCTGCAGAAAATTTCCAAAGTTGGCGGCAACTTGCCTCATCTTAAGTGGCGCAGTTAAACACCAATTGGAAATTTTTACCGGTTTTCTCAAGAATAAAAGCCTGCAGCGACCAGGGGCCTGCATGGGGTTAAAGCTCCGAAAGCCAGCTTTCATCTGGTACCCAGGACCCTGGGGTCATGGTGATTTTTTTCCCGCGGAAAATGAACAAAATTGGTGGCAACTTGCCCCGCCTGTAGGGGGCGCTGTAAGACAACAATTCGAAAACTTTGCCGGATTTCTCCAAAACAAAAGCCGGCAGCGACCAGGGGACTGCATGGGGTTAAAGCCTCGAAAGCCAGCTTTCATCTGATACCCAGGACCCTGGCGGGATAGCGCCATTTTCCCATGGACAATGGCCAAAAGATCCAGCAGTTTTCCCTGCCTGTAGGGGGCGCTGTGAGCCAGCAACTGGAAAACTTTGTCGGATTTCTCCAAAACAAAAGCCGGCAGCAACCAGGGGCTTGCATGGGGTAAAAGCCCCGAAAGCCAGCTTTCATCTGATACCCAGGTCCCTGCGGGGATGACGCCTTTTTCCTGCAGAAAATTTCCAAAGTTGGCGGCAACTTGCCTCATCTTTAGTGGCGCAGTTAAACACCAATTGGAAATTTTTACCGGTTTTCTCAAGAATAAAAGCCAGCAGCGACCAGGGGCCTGCATGGGGTTAAATCCCCGAAAGCCAGCTTTCATCTGGTACCCAGGACCCTTGGTGGATGGCAGCTTTTTCTTGCTGAAAATGGCCAAAATTGGTGGCAACTTGCCCCGCCTGTATGGGGCGCTTTGAGGCAGCAAGTGGTAAACATTGCCGGATTTCTCCAAAACAAAAGCCGGCAGCGACCAGGAGCAGCAGGTCGTTAAAGCCCCGAAAGCCAGCTTTCATCTGATACCCAGGAGCCTCGCGGGATGGCGCCATTTTCCTACAAAAATATCCAAAATTGGAGGCAACTTGCCCTGCCTGTAGGGGGTGCTGTGAGGCAGCAACTGGAAAACTTTGCCGGATTTCTCCAAAACAAAAGCCGGCAGCGACCAGGGGCCTGCAGGTGGTAAAAGCCCCGAAAGCCAGCTTTCATCTGATACCCAGGACCCTGGCGGGATGGCGCCTGTTTCCCATGGAAAATGGCCAAAATTGGCGGCAACTTGCCCCGCCTTTAGGGGCGCTGTGAGCCAGCAACTGGAAAACTTTGTCGGATTTCTCCAAAACAAAAGCTGGCAGCGACCAGGAGCCTGCATGGGGTTAAAGCCCCGAAAGCCAGCTTTCATCTGATACCCAGGACCCTTGGTGGATGGTGATTTTTTTCCACGGAAAATGAACAAAATTGCTGGTAACTTGCCCCGCCTGTAGGGGGTGCTGTAAGACAGCAATTAGCAAACTTTGCCGGATTTCTCAAGAACAAAAGCCGGTAGCAACCAGGGGGCTGCACGGGGTAAAAGCCCCGAAAGCCAGCTTTCATCTGATAACCAGGACCCTGCGGGGATGACGCCTTTTTCCTGCAGAAATCTTCCAAAGTTGGCGGCAACTTGCCACATCTTTAGGGGCACTGTTAAACACCAATTGGAAATTTTTACCGGTTTTCTCAAGAATAAAAGCCTGCAGCGACCAGGGGCCTGCATGGGGTTAAAGCTCCGAAAGCCAGCTTTCATCTGGTACCCAGGACCCTGGGGTCATGGTGATTTTTTTCCCGCGGAAAATGAACAAAATTGGTGGCAACTTGCCCCGCCTGTAGGGGGCGCTGTAAGACAACAATTCGAAAACTTTGCCGGATTTCTCCGAAACAAAAGCCGGCAGCGACCAGGGGACTGCATGGGGTTAAAGCCTCGAAAGCCAGCTTTCATCTGATACCCAGGACCCTGGCGGGATAGCGCCATTTTCCCATGGACAATGGCCAAAAGATCCAGCAGTTTTCCCTGCCTGTAGGGGGCGCTGTGAGCCAGCAACTGGAAAACTTTGTCGGATTTCTCCAAAACAAAAGCCGGCAGCAACCAGGGGCTTGCATGGGGTAAAAGCCCCGAAAGCCAGCTTTCATCTGATACCCAGGACCCTGCGGGGATGACGCCTTTTTCCTGCGGAAAATTTCCAAAGTTGGGGGCAACTTGCCTCATCTTCAGGGGCGCTGTTAAACACCAATTGGAAATTTTTACCGGTTTTCTCAAGAATAAAAGCCAGCAGCGACCAGGAGCCTGCATGAGGTTAAAGCCCGGAAAGCCAGCTTTCATCTGATACCCAGGACCCTGGGGGCACGGCACCTTTTTCCCACGGAAGATGGCCAAAATTGGCGGCAACTTGCCCCGCCTGTAGGGGGCGCTGTGAGCCAGCAACTGGAAAACTTTGTCGGATTTCTCCAAAACAAAAGCCGGCAGCAACCAGGGGCCTGCATGGGGTAAAAGCCCCGAAAGCCAGCTTTCATCTGATACCCAGGACCCTGCGGGGATGACGCCTTTTTCCTGCGGAAAATTTCCAAAGTTGGCGGCAAATTGCTCCGCTTCTAGGGGGCGCTGTGAGGCAGCAATTGGCAAACGTTGCCGGATTTCTCCAAAACAAAAGCCGGCAGCGAACAGGGGCCTGCATGGGGTAAAAGCCCCGAAAGCCAGCTTTCATCTGATACCCAGGTCCCTGCGGGGATGACGCCTTTTTCCTGCAGAAAATTTCCAAAGTTGGCGGCAACTTGCCTCATCTTTAGTGGCGCAGTTAAACACCAATTGGAAATTTTTACCGGTTTTCTCAAGAATAAAAGCCAGCAGCGACCAGGGGCCTGCATGGGGTTAAATCCCCGAAAGCCAGCTTTCATCTGGTACCCAGGACCCTTGGTGGATGGCAGCTTTTTCTTGCTGAAAATGGCCAAAATTGGTGGCAACTTGCCCCGCCTGTATGGGGCGCTTTGAGGCAGCAAGTGGTAAACATTGCCGGATTTCTCCAAAACAAAAGCCGGCAGCGACCAGGAGCAGCAGGTCGTTAAAGCCCCGAAAGCCAGCTTTCATCTGATACCCAGGAGCCTCGCGGGATGGCGCCATTTTCCTACAAAAATATCCAAAATTGGAGGCAACTTGCCCTGCCTGTAGGGGGTGCTGTGAGGCAGCAACTGGAAAACTTTGCCGGATTTCTCCAAAACAAAAGCCGGCAGCGACCAGGGGCCTGCAGGTGGTAAAAGCCCCGAAAGCCAGCTTTCATCTGATACCCAGGACCCTGGCGGGATGGCGCCTGTTTCCCATGGAAAATGGCCAAAATTGGCGGCAACTTGCCCCGCCTTTAGGGGCGCTGTGAGCCAGCAACTGGAAAACTTTGTCGGATTTCTCCAAAACAAAAGCTGGCAGCGACCAGGAGCCTGCATGGGGTTAAAGCCCCGAAAGCCAGCTTTCATCTGATACCCAGGAGCCTGGGTGGATGGTGATTTTTTTCCACGGAAAATGAACAAAATTGCTGGTAACTTGCCCCGCCTGTAGGGGGTGCTGTAAGACAGCAATTAGCAAACTTTGCCGGATTTCTCAAGAACAAAAGCCGGTAGCAACCAGGGGGCTGCACGGGGTAAAAGCCCCGAAAGCCAGCTTTCATCTGATACCCAGGTCCCTGCGGGGATGACGCCTTTTTCCTGCAGAAATCTTCCAAAGTTGGCGGCAACTTGCCACATCTTTAGGTGCACTGTTAAACACCAATTGGAAATTTTTACCGGTTTTCTCAAGAATAAAAGCCTGCAGCGACCAGGGGCCTGCATGGGGTTAAAGCTCCGAAAGCCAGCTTTCATCTGGTACCCAGGACCCTGGGGTCATGGTGATTTTTTTCCCGCGGAAAATGAACAAAATTGGTGGCAACTTGCCCCGCCTGTAGGGGGCGCTGTAAGACAACAATTCGAAAACTTTGCCGGATTTCTCCGAAACAAAAGCCGGCAGCGACCAGGGGACTGCATGGGGTTAAAGCCTCGAAAGCCAGCTTTCATCTGATACCCAGGACCCTTGGTGGATGGCAGCTTTTTCTTGCTGAAAATATCCAAAATTGGCGGCAACTTGCCCTGCCTGTATGGGACGCTGTGAGCCAGCAATTGGTAAACTTTGTCGGACTTCTCCAAAACAAAAGCCGGCAGCGACCAGGGGCCTGCCGGTGGTTAAAGCCCCGAAAGCCAGCTTTCATCTCGTACCCAGGAGCCTCGCGGGATGGCGCCATTTTCCGACACAAAAATATTCAAAATTGGCGGCAACTTGCCCCGCATGTAGGGGGTGCAGTGAGGCAGCAATTGGAAATTTTTACCGGTTTTCTCAAGAATAAAAGCCAGCAGCAACCAGGGGGCTGCACGGGGTAAAAGCCCCGAAAGCCAGCTTTCATCTGATACCCAGGACCCTGGGGGGATGGTGATTTTTTTCCACGGAAAATGAACAAAATTGCTGGTAACTTGCCCCGCCTGTAGGGGGTGCTGTAAGACAGCAATTAGCAAACTTTGCCGGATTTCTCAAGAACAAAAGCCGGTAGCAACCAGGGGGCTGCACGGGGTAAAAGCCCCGAAAGCCAGCTTTCATCTGATAACCAGGACCCTGCGGGGATGACGCCTTTTTCCTGCAGAAATCTTCCAAAGTTGGCGGCAACTTGCCACATCTTTAGGGGCACTGTTAAACACCAATTGGAAATTTTTACCGGTTTTCTCAAGAATAAAAGCCTGCAGCGACCAGGGGCCTGCATGGGGTTAAAGCTCCGAAAGCCAGCTTTCATCTGGTACCCAGGACCCTGGGGTCATGGTGATTTTTTTCCCGCGGAAAATGAACAAAATTGGTGGCAACTTGCCCCGCCTGTAGGGGGCGCTGTAAGACAACAATTCGAAAACTTTGCCGGATTTCTCCAAAACAAAAGCCGGCAGCGACCAGGGGACTGCATGGGGTTAAAGCCCCGAAAGCCAGCTTTCATCTGATACCCAGGACCCTGGCGGGATAGCGCCATTTTCCCATGGACAATGGCCAAAAGATCCAGCAGTTTTCCCTGCCTGTAGGGGGCGCTGTGAGCCAGCAACTGGAAAACTTTGTCGGATTTCTCCAAAACAAAAGCCGGCAGCAACCAGGGGCTTGCATGGGGTAAAAGCCCCGAAAGCCAGCTTTCATCTGATACCCAGGACCCTGCGGGGATGACGCCTTTTTCCTGCGGAAAATTTCCAAAGTTGGGGGCAACTTGCCTCATCTTCAGGGGCGCTGTTAAACACCAATTGGAAATTTTTACCGGTTTTCTCAAGAATAAAAGCCAGCAGCGACCAGGAGCCTGCATGAGGTTAAAGCCCCGAAAGCCAGCTTTCATCTGATACCCAGGACCCTGGGGGCACGGCACCTTTTTCCCACGGAAGATGGCCAAAATTGGCGGCAACTTGCCCCGCCTGTAGGGGGCGCTGTGAGCCAGCAACTGGAAAACTTTGTCGGATTTCTCCAAAACAAAAGCCGGCAGCAACCAGGGGCCTGCATGGGGTAAAAGCCCCGAAAGCCAGCTTTCATCTGATACCCAGGACCCTGCGGGGATGACGCCTTTTTCCTGCGGAAAATTTCCAAAGTTGGCGGCAAATTGCTCCGCTTCTAGGGGGCGCTGTGAGGCAGCAATTGGCAAACGTTGCCGGATTTCTCCAAAACAAAAGCCGGCAGCGACCAGGGGCCTGCATGGGGTAAAAGCCCCGAAAGCCAGCTTTCATCTGATACCCAGGTCCCTGCGGGGATGACGCCTTTTTCCTGCAGAAAATTTCCAAAGTTGGCGGCAACTTGCCTCATCTTTAGTGGCGCAGTTAAACACCAATTGGAAATTTTTACCGGTTTTCTCAAGAATAAAAGCCAGCAGCGACCAGGGGCCTGCATGGGGTTAAATCCCCGAAAGCCAGCTTTCATCTGGTACCCAGGACCCTTGGTGGATGGCAGCTTTTTCTTGCTGAAAATGGCCAAAATTGGTGGCAACTTGCCCCGCCTGTATGGGGCGCTTTGAGGCAGCAAGTGGTAAACATTGCCAGATTTCTCCAAAACAAAAGCCGGCAGCGACCAGGAGCAGCAGGTCGTTAAAGCCCCGAAAGCCAGCTTTCATCTGATACCCAGGAGCCTCGCGGGATGGCGCCATTTTCCTACAAAAATATCCAAAATTGGAGGCAACTTGCCCTGCCTGTAGGGGGTGCTGTGAGGCAGCAACTGGAAAACTTTGCCGGATTTCTCCAAAACAAAAGCCGGCAGCGACCAGGGGCCTGCAGGTGGTAAAAGCCCCGAAAGCCAGCTTTCATCTGATACCCAGGACCCTGGCGGGATGGCGCCTGTTTCCCATGGAAAATGGCCAAAATTGGCGGCAACTTGCCCCGCCTTTAGGGGCGCTGTGAGCCAGCAACTGGAAAACTTTGTCGGATTTCTCCAAAACAAAAGCTGGCAGCGACCAGGAGCCTGCATGGGGTTAAAGCCCCGAAAGCCAGCTTTCATCTGATACCCAGGAGCCTGGGTGGATGGTGATTTTTTTCCACGGAAAATGAACAAAATTGCTGGTAACTTGCCCCGCCTGTAGGGGGTGCTGTAAGACAGCAATTAGCAAACTTTGCCGGATTTCTCAAGAACAAAAGCCGGTAGCAACCAGGGGGCTGCACGGGGTAAAAGCCCCGAAAGCCAGCTTTCATCTGATAACCAGGACCCTGCGGGGATGACGCCTTTTTCCTGCAGAAATCTTCCAAAGTTGGCGGCAACTTGCCACATCTTTAGGGGCACTGTTAAACACCAATTGGAAATTTTTACCGGTTTTCTCAAGAATAAAAGCCTGCAGCGACCAGGGGCCTGCATGGGGTTAAAGCTCCGAAAGCCAGCTTTCATCTGGTACCCAGGACCCTGGGGTCATGGTGATTTTTTTCCCGCGGAAAATGAACAAAATTGGTGGCAACTTGCCCCGCCTGTAGGGGGCGCTGTAAGACAACAATTCGAAAACTTTGCCGGATTTCTCCGAAACAAAAGCCGGCAGCGACCAGGGGACTGCATGGGGTTAAAGCCTCGAAAGCCAGCTTTCATCTGATACCCAGGACCCTTGGTGGATGGCAGCTTTTTCTTGCTGAAAATATCCAAAATTGGCGGCAACTTGCCCCGCCTGTAGGGGGCGCTGTGAGCCAGCAATTGGTAAACTTTGCCGGACTTCTCCAAAACAAAAGCCGGCAGCGACCAGGGGCCTGCCGGTGGTTAAAGCCCCGAAAGCCAGCTTTCATCTCGTACCCAGGAGCCTCGCGGGATGGCGCCATTTTCCGACACAAAAATATTCAAAATTGGCGGCAACTTGCCCCGCCTGTAGGGGGTGCAGTGAGGCAGCAATTGGAAATTTTTACCGGTTTTCTCAAGAATAAAAGCCAGCAGCGACCAGGAGCCTGCATGGGGTAAAAGCCCCGAAAGACAGCTTTCATCTGATACCCAGGACCCTGGGGGGATGGTGATTTTTTTCCACGGAAAATGAACAAAATTGCTGGTAACTTGCCCCGCCTGTAGGGGGTGCTGTAAGACAGCAATTAGCAAACTTTGCCGGATTTCTCAAGAACAAAAGCCGGTAGCAACCAGGGGGCTGCACGGGGTAAAAGCCCCGAAAGCCAGCTTTCATCTGATAACCAGGACCCTGCGGGGATGACGCCTTTTTCCTGCAGAAATCTTCCAAAGTTGGCGGCAACTTGCCACATCTTTAGGGGCACTGTTAAACACCAATTGGAAATTTTTACCGGTTTTCTCAAGAATAAAAGCCTGCAGCGACCAGGGGCCTGCATGGGGTTAAAGCTCCGAAAGCCAGCTTTCATCTGGTACCCAGGACCCTGGGGTCATGGTGATTTTTTTCCCGCGGAAAATGAACAAAATTGGTGGCAACTTGCCCCGCCTGTAGGGGGCGCTGTAAGACAACAATTCGAAAACTTTGCCGGATTTCTCCAAAACAAAAGCCGGCAGCGACCAGGGGACTGCATGGGGTTAAAGCCTCGAAAGCCAGCTTTCATCTGATACCCAGGACCCTGGCGGGATAGCGCCATTTTCCCATGGACAATGGCCAAAAGATCCAGCAGTTTTCCCTGCCTGTAGGGGGCGCTGTGAGCCAGCAACTGGAAAACTTTGTCGGATTTCTCCAAAACAAAAGCCGGCAGCAACCAGGGGCTTGCATGGGGTAAAAGCCCCGAAAGCCAGCTTTCATCTGATACCCAGGACCCTGCGGGGATGATGCCTTTTTCCTGCGGAAAATTTCCAAAGTTGGGGGCAACTTGCCTCATCTTCAGGGGCGCTGTTAAACACCAATTGGAAATTTTTACCGGTTTTCTCAAGAATAAAAGCCAGCAGCGACCAGGAGCCTGCATGAGGTTAAAGCCCCGAAAGCCAGCTTTCATCTGATACCCAGGACCCTGGGGGCACGGCACCTTTTTCCCACGGAAGATGGCCAAAATTGGCGGCAACTTGCCCCGCCTGTAGGGGGCGCTGTGAGCCAGCAACTGGAAAACTTTGTCGGATTTCTCCAAAACAAAAGCCAGCAGCAACCAGGGGCCTGCATGGGGTAAAAGCCCCGAAAGCCAGCTTTCATCTGATACCCAGGACCCTGCGGGGATGACGCCTTTTTCCTGCGGAAAATTTCCAAAGTTGGCGGCAAATTGCTCCGCTTCTAGGGGGCGCTGTGAGGCAGCAATTGGCAAACGTTGCCGGATTTCTCCAAAACAAAAGCCGGCAGCGACCAGGGGCCTGCATGGGGTAAAAGCCCCGAAAGCCAGCTTTCATCTGATACCCAGGTCCCTGCGGGGATGACGCCTTTTTCCTGCAGAAAATTTCCAAAGTTGGCGGCAACTTGCCTCATCTTTAGTGGCGCAGTTAAACACCAATTGGAAATTTTTACCGGTTTTCTCAAGAATAAAAGCCAGCAGCGACCAGGGGCCTGCATGGGGTTAAATCCCCGAAAGCCAGCTTTCATCTGGTACCCAGGACCCTTGGTGGATGGCAGCTTTTTCTTGCTGAAAATGGCCAAAATTGGTGGCAACTTGCCCCGCCTGTATGGGGCGCTTTGAGGCAGCAAGTGGTAAACATTGCAGGATTTCTCCAAAACAAAAGCCGGCAGCGACCAGGAGCAGCAGGTCGTTAAAGCCCCGAAAGCCAGCTTTCATCTGATACCCAGGAGCCTCGCGGGATGGCGCCATTTTCCTACAAAAATATCCAAAATTGGAGGCAACGTGCCCTGCCTTTAGGGGGTGCTGTGAGGCAGCAACTGGAAAACTTTGCCGGATTTCTCCAAAACAAAAGCCGGCAGCGACCAGGGGCCTGCAGGTGGTAAAAGCCCCGAAAGCCAGCTTTCATCTGATACCCAGGACCCTGGCGGGATGGCGCCTGTTTCCCATGGAAAATGGCCAAAATTGGCGGCAACTTGCCCCGCCTTTAGGGGCGATGTGAGCCAGCAACTGGAAAACTTTGTCGGATTTCTCCAAAACAAAAGCTGGCAGCGACCAGGAGCCTGCATGGGGTTAAAGCCCCGAAAGCCAGCTTTCATCTGATACCCAGGAGCCTGGGTGGATGGTGATTTTTTTCCACGGAAAATGAACAAAATTGCTGGTAACTTGCCCCGCCTGTAGGGGGTGCTGTAAGACAGCAATTAGCAAACTTTGCCGGATTTCTCAAGAACAAAAGCCGGTAGCAACCAGGGGGCTGCACGGGGTAAAAGCCCCGAAAGCCAGCTTTCATCTGATAACCAGGACCCTGCGGGGATGACGCCTTTTTCCTGCAGAAATCTTCCAAAGTTGGCGGCAACTTGCCACATCTTTAGGGGCACTGTTAAACACCAATTGGAAATTTTTACCGGTTTTCTCAAGAATAAAAGCCTGCAGCGACCAGGGGCCTGCATGGGGTTAAAGCTCCGAAAGCCAGCTTTCATCTGGTACCCAGGACCCTGGGGTCATGGTGATTTTTTTCCCGCGGAAAATGAACAAAATTGGTGGCAACTTGCCCCGCCTGTAGGGGGCGCTGTAAGACAACAATTCGAAAACTTTGCCGGATTTCTCCAAAACAAAAGCCGGCAGCGACCAGGGGACTGCATGGGGTTAAAGCCTCGAAAGCCAGCTTTCATCTGATACCCAGGACCCTTGGTGGATGGCAGCTTTTTCTTGCTGAAAATATCCAAAATTGGCGGCAACTTGCCCCGCCTGTATGGGGCGCTGTGAGCCAGCAATTGGTAAACTTTGCCGGACTTCTCCAAAACAAAAGCCGGCAGCGACCAGGGGCCTGCCGGTGGTTAAAGCCCCGAAAGCCAGCTTTCATCTCGTACCCAGGAGCCTCGCGGGATGGCGCCATTTTCCGACACAAAAATATTCAAAATTGGCGGCAACTTGCCCCGCATGTAGGGGGTGCAGTGAGGCAGCAATTGGAAATTTTTACCGGTTTTCTCAAGAATAAAAGCCAGCAGCGACCAGGAGCCTGCATGGGGTAAAAGCCCCGAAAGACAGCTTTCATCTGATACCCAGGACCCTGGGGGGATGGTGATTTTTTTCCACGGAAAATGAACAAAATTGCTGGTAACTTGCCCCGCCTGTAGGGGGTGCTGTAAGACAGCAATTAGCAAACTTTGCCGGATTTCTCAAGAACAAAAGCCGGTAGCAACCAGGGGGCTGCACGGGGTAAAAGCCCCGAAAGCCAGCTTTCATCTGATAACCAGGACCCTGCGGGGATGACGCCTTTTTCCTGCAGAAATCTTCCAAAGTTGGCGGCAACTTGCCACATCTTTAGGTGCACTGTTAAACACCAATTGGAAATTTTTACCGGTTTTCTCAAGAATAAAAGCCTGCAGCGACCAGGGGCCTGCATGGGGTTAAAGCTCCGAAAGCCAGCTTTCATCTGGTACCCAGGACCCTGGGGTCATGGTGATTTTTTTCCCGCGGAAAATGAACAAAATTGGTGGCAACTTGCCCCGCCTGTAGGGGGCGCTGTAAGACAACAATTCGAAAACTTTGCCGGATTTCTCCAAAACAAAAGCCGGCAGCGACCAGGGGACTGCATGGGGTTAAAGCCTCGAAAGCCAGCTTTCATCTGATACCCAGGACCCTGGCGGGGATAGCGCCATTTTCCCATGGACAATGGCCAAAAGATCCAGCAGTTTTCCCTGCCTGTAGGGGGCGCTGTGAGCCAGCAACTGGAAAACTTTGTCGGATTTCTCCAAAACAAAAGCCGGCAGCAACCAGGGGCTTGCATGGGGTAAAAGCCCCGAAAGCCAGCTTTCATCTGATACCCAGGACCCTGCGGGGATGACGCCTTTTTCCTGCGGAAAATTTCCAAAGTTGGGGGGCAACTTGCCTCATCTTCAGGGGCGCTGTTAAACACCAATTGGAAATTTTTACCGGTTTTCTCAAGAATAAAAGCCAGCAGCGACCAGGAGCCTGCATGAGGTTAAAGCCCCGAAAGCCAGCTTTCATCTGATACCCAGGACCCTGGGGGCACGGCACCTTTTTCCCACGGAAGATGGCCAAAATTGGCGGCAACTTGCCCCGCCTGTAGGGGGCGCTGTGAGCCAGCAACTGGAAAACTTTGTCGGATTTCTCCAAAACAAAAGCCAGCAGCAACCAGGGGCCTGCATGGGGTAAAAGCCCCGAAAGCCAGCTTTCATCTGATACCCAGGACCCTGCGGGGATGACGCCTTTTTCCTGCGGAAAATTTCCAAAGTTGGCGGCAAATTGCTCCGCTTCTAGGGGGCGCTGTGAGGCAGCAATTGGCAAACGTTGCCGGATTTCTCCAAAACAAAAGCCGGCAGCGACCAGGGGCCTGCATGGGGTTAAAGCCCCGAAAGCCAGCTTTCATCTGATACCCAGGTCCCTGCGGGGATGACGCCTTTTTCCTGCAGAAAATTTCCAAAGTTGGCGGCAACTTGCCTCATCTTTAGTGGCGCAGTTAAACACCAATTGGAAATTTTTACCGGTTTTCTCAAGAATAAAAGCCTGCAGCGACCAGGGGCCTGCATGGGGTTAAAGCTCCGAAAGCCAGCTTTCATCTGGTACCCAGGACCCTGGGGTCATGGTGATTTTTTTCCCGCGGAAAATGAACAAAATTGGTGGCAACTTGCCCCGCCTGTAGGGGGCGCTGTAAGACAACAATTCGAAAACTTTGCCGGATTTCTCCAAAACAAAAGCCGGCAGCGACCAGGGGACTGCATGGGGTTAAAGCCTCGAAAGCCAGCTTTCATCTGATACCCAGGACCCTGCGGGATAGCGCCATTTTCCCATGGACAATGGCCAAAAGATCCAGCAGTTTTCCCTGCCTGTAGGGGGCGCTGTGAGCCAGCAACTGGAAAACTTTGTCGGATTTCTCCAAAACAAAAGCCGGCAGCAACCAGGGGCTTGCATGGGGTAAAAGCCCCGAAAGCCAGCTTTCATCTGATACCCAGGACCCTGCGGGGATGACGCCTTTTTCCTGCGGAAAATTTCCAAAGTTGGGGGCAACTTGCCTCATCTTCAGGGGCGCTGTTAAACACCAATTGGAAATTTTTACCGGTTTTCTCAAGAATAAAAGCCAGCAGCGACCAGGAGCCTGCATGAGGTTAAAGCCCCGAAAGCCAGCTTTCATCTGATACCCAGGACCCTGGGGGCACGGCACCTTTTTCCCACGGAAGATGGCCAAAATTGGCGGCAACTTGCCCCGCCTGTAGGGGGCGCTGTGAGCCAGCAACTGGAAAACTTTGTCGGATTTCTCCAAAACAAAAGCCAGCAGCAACCAGGGGCCTGCATGGGGTAAAAGCCCCGAAAGCCAGCTTTCATCTGATACCCAGGACCCTGCGGGGATGACGCCTTTTTCCTGCGGAAAATTTCCAAAGTTGGCGGCAAATTGCTCCGCTTCTAGGGGGCGCTGTGAGGCAGCAATTGGCAAACGTTGCCGGATTTCTCCAAAACAAAAGCCGGCAGCGACCAGGGGCCTGCATGGGGTTAAAGCCCCGAAAGCCAGCTTTCATCTGATACCCAGGTCCCTGCGGGGATGACGCCTTTTTCCTGCAGAAAATTTCCAAAGTTGGCGGCAACTTGCCTCATCTTTAGTGGCGCAGTTAAACACCAATTGGAAATTTTTACCGGTTTTCTCAAGAATAAAAGCCTGCAGCGACCAGGGGCCTGCATGGGGTTAAAGCTCCGAAAGCCAGCTTTCATCTGGTACCCAGGACCCTGGGGTCATGGTGATTTTTTTCCCGCGGAAAATGAACAAAATTGGTGGCAACTTGCCCCGCCTGTAGGGGGCGCTGTAAGACAACAATTCGAAAACTTTGCCGGATTTCTCCAAAACAAAAGCCGGCAGCGACCAGGGGACTGCATGGGGTTAAAGCCTCGAAAGCCAGCTTTCATCTGATACCCAGGACCCTGGCGGGATAGCGCCATTTTCCCATGGACAATGGCCAAAAGATCCAGCAGTTTTCCCTGCCTGTAGGGGGCGCTGTGAGCCAGCAACTGGAAAACTTTGTCGGATTTCTCCAAAACAAAAGCCGGCAGCAACCAGGGGCTTGCATGGGGTAAAAGCCCTGAAAGCCAGCTTTCATCTGATACCCAGGACCCTGCGGGGATGATGCCTTTTTCCTGCGGAAAATTTCCAAAGTTGGGGGCAACTTGCCTCATCTTCAGGGGCGCTGTTAAACACCAATTGGAAATTTTTACCGGTTTTCTCAAGAATAAAAGCCAGCAGCGACCAGGAGCCTGCATGAGGTTAAAGCCCCGAAAGCCAGCTTTCATCTGATACCCAGGACCCTGGGGGCACGGCACCTTTTTCCCACGGAAGATGGCCAAAATTGGCGGCAACTTGCCCCGCCTGTAGGGGGCGCTGTGAGCCAGCAACTGGAAAACTTTGTCGGATTTCTCCAAAACAAAAGCCAGCAGCAACCAGGGGCCTGCATGGGGTAAAAGCCCCGAAAGCCAGCTTTCATCTGATACCCAGGACCCTGCGGGGATGACGCCTTTTTCCTGCGGAAAATTTCCAAAGTTGGCGGCAAATTGCTCCGCTTCTAGGGGGCGCTGTGAGGCAGCAATTGGCAAACGTTGCCGGATTTCTCCAAAACAAAAGCCGGCAGCGACCAGGGGCCTGCATGGGGTAAAAGCCCCGAAAGCCAGCTTTCATCTGATACCCAGGTCCCTGCGGGGATGCCGCCTTTTTCCTGCAGAAAATTTCCAAAGTTGGCGGCAACTTGCCTCATCTTTAGTGGCGCAGTTAAACACCAATTGGAAATTTTTACCGGTTTTCTCAAGAATAAAAGCCGGCAGCGACCAGGGGACTGCATGGGGTTAAAGCCTCGAAAGCCAGCTTTCATCTGATACCCAGGACCCTTGGTGGATGGCAGCTTTTTCTTGCTGAAAATATCCAAAATTGGCGGCAACTTGCCCCGCCTGTAGGGGGCGCTGTGAGCCAGCAATTGGTAAAGTTTGCCGGACTTCTCCAAAACAAAAGCCGGCAGCGACCAGGGGCCTGCCGGTGGTTAAAGCCCCGAAAGCCAGCTTTCATCTCGTACCCAGGAGCCTCGCGGGATGGCGCCATTTTCCGACACAAAAATATTCAAAATTGGCGGCAACTTGCCCCGCATGTAGGGGGTGCAGTGAGGCAGCAATTGGAAATTTTTACCGGTTTTCTCAAGAATAAAAGCCAGCAGCGACCAGGAGCCTGCATGGGGTAAAAGCCCCGAAAGACAGCTTTCATCTGATACCCAGGACCCTGGGGGGATGGTGATTTTTTTCCACGGAAAATGAACAAAATTGCTGGTAACTTGCCCCGCCTGTAGGGGGTGCTGTAAGACAGCAATTAGCAAACTTTGCCGGATTTCTCAAGAACAAAAGCCGGTAGCAACCAGGGGGCTGCACGGGGTAAAAGCCCCGAAAGCCAGCTTTCATCTGATAACCAGGACCCTGCGGGGATGACGCCTTTTTCCTGCAGAAATCTTCCAAAGTTGGCGGCAACTTGCCTCATCTTTAGGGGCACTGTTAAACACCAATTGGAAATTTTTACCGGTTTTCTCAAGAATAAAAGCCTGCAGCGACCAGGGGCCTGCATGGGGTTAAAGCTCCGAAAGCCAGCTTTCATCTGATACCCAGGACCCTGGCGGGATGGCGCCTGATTCCCATGGAAAATGGCCAAAATTGGCGGCAACTTGCCCCGCCTTTAGGGGCGATGTGAGCCAGCAACTGGAAAACTTTGTCGGATTTCTCCAAAACAAAAGCTGGCAGCGACCAGGAGCCTGCATGGGGTTAAAGCCCCGAAAGCCAGCTTTCATCTGATACCCAGGAGCCTGGGTGGATGGTGATTTTTTTCCACGGAAAATGAACAAAATTGCTGGTAACTTGCCCCGCCTGTAGGGGGTGCTGTAAGACAGCAATTAGCAAACTTTGCCGGATTTCTCAAGAACAAAAGCCGGTAGCAACCAGGGGGCTGCACGGGGTAAAAGCCCCGAAAGCCAGCTTTCATCTGATAACCAGGACCCTGCGGGGATGACGCCTTTTTCCTGCAGAAATCTTCCAAAGTTGGCGGCAACTTGCCACATCTTTAGGGGCACTGTTAAACACCAATTGGAAATTTTTACCGGTTTTCTCAAGAATAAAAGCCTGCAGCGACCAGGGGCCTGCATGGGGTTAAAGCTCCGAAAGCCAGCTTTCATCTGGTACCCAGGACCCTGGGGTCATGGTGATTTTTTTCCCGCGGAAAATGAACAAAATTGGTGGCAACTTGCCCCGCCTGTAGGGGGCGCTGTAAGACAACAATTCGAAAACTTTGCCGGATTTCTCCAAAACAAAAGCCGGCAGCGACCAGGGGACTGCATGGGGTTAAAGCCTCGAAAGCCAGCTTTCATCTGATACCCAGGACCCTTGGTGGATGGCAGCTTTTTCTTGCTGAAAATATCCAAAATTGGCGGCAACTTGCCCCGCCTGTAGGGGGCGCTGTGAGCCAGCAATTGGTAAACTTTGCCGGACTTCTCCAAAACAAAAGCCGGCAGCGACCAGGGGCCTGCCGGTGGTTAAAGCCCCGAAAGCCAGCTTTCATCTCGTACCCAGGAGCCTCGCGGGATGGCGCCATTTTCCGACACAAAAATATTCAAAATTGGCGGCAACTTGCCCCGCATGTAGGGGGTGCAGTGAGGCAGCAATTGGAAATTTTTACCGGTTTTCTCAAGAATAAAAGCCAGCAGCGACCAGGAGCCTGCATGGGGTAAAAGCCCCGAAAGACAGCTTTCATCTGATACCCAGGACCCTGGGGGGATGGTGATTTTTTTCCACGGAAAATGAACAAAATTGCTGGTAACTTGCCCCGCCTGTAGGGGGTGCTGTAAGACAGCAATTAGCAAACTTTGCCGGATTTCTCAAGAACAAAAGCCGGTAGCAACCAGGGGCCTGCACGGGGTAAAAGCCCCGAAAGCCAGCTTTCATCTGATAACCAGGACCCTGCGGGGATGACGCCTTTTTCCTGCAGAAATCTTCCAAAGTTGGCGGCAACTTGCCACATCTTTAGGGGCACTGTTAAACACCAATTGGAAATTTTTACCGGTTTTCTCAAGAATAAAAGCCTGCAGCGACCAGGGGCCTGCATGGGGTTAAAGCTCCGAAAGCCAGCTTTCATCTGGTACCCAGGACCCTGGGGTCATGGTGATTTTTTTCCCGCGGAAAATGAACAAAATTGGTGGCAACTTGCCCCGCCTGTAGGGGGCGCTGTAAGACAACAATTCGAAAACTTTGCCGGATTTCTCCAAAACAAAAGCCGGCAGCGACCAGGGGACTGCATGGGGTTAAAGCCTCGAAAGCCAGCTTTCATCTGATACCCAGGACCCTGGCGGGATAGCGCCATTTTCCCATGGACAATGGCCAAAAGATCCAGCAGTTTTCCCTGCCTGTAGGGGGCGCTGTGAGCCAGCAACTGGAAAACTTTGTCGGATTTCTCCAAAACAAAAGCCGGCAGCAACCAGGGGCTTGCATGGGGTAAAAGCCCCGAAAGCCAGCTTTCATCTGATACCCAGGACCCTGCGGGGATGACGCCTTTTTCCTGCGGAAAATTTCCAAAGTTGGGGGCAACTTGCCTCATCTTCAGGGGCGCTGTTAAACACCAATTGGAAATTTTTACCGGTTTTCTCAAGAATAAAAGCCAGCAGCGACCAGGAGCCTGCATGAGGTTAAAGCCCCGAAAGCCAGCTTTCATCTGATACCCAGGACCCTGGGGGCACGGCACCTTTTTCCCACGGAAGATGGCCAAAATTGGCGGCAACTTGCCCCGCCTGTAGGGGGCGCTGTGAGCCAGCAACTGGAAAACTTTGTCGGATTTCTCCAAAACAAAAGCCAGCAGCAACCAGGGGCCTGCATGGGGTAAAAGCCCCGAAAGCCAGCTTTCATCTGATACCCAGGACCCTGCGGGGATGACGCCTTTTTCCTGCGGAAAATTTCCAAAGTTGGCGGCAAATTGCTCCGCTTCTAGGGGGCGCTGTGAGGCAGCAATTGGCAAACGTTGCCGGATTTCTCCAAAACAAAAGCCGGCAGCGACCAGGGGCCTGCATGGGGTAAAAGCCCCGAAAGCCAGCTTTCATCTGATACCCAGGTCCCTGCGGGGATGACGCCTTTTTCCTGCAGAAAATTTCCAAAGTTGGCGGCAACTTGCCTCATCTTTAGTGGCGCAGTTAAACACCAATTTGAAATTTTTACCGGTTTTCTCAAGAATAAAAGCCAGCAGCGACCAGGGGCCTGCATGGGGTTAAATCCCCGAAAGCCAGCTTTCATCTGGTACCCAGGACCCTTGGTGGATGGCAGCTTTTTCTTGCTGAAAATGGCCAAAATTGGTGGCAACTTGCCCCGCCTGTATGGGGCGCTTTGAGGCAGCAAGTGGTAAACATTGCCGGATTTCTCCAAAACAAAAGCCGGCAGCGACCAGGAGCAGCAGGTCGTTAAAGCCCCGAAAGCCAGCTTTCATCTGATACCCAGGAGCCTCGCGGGATGGCGCCATTTTCCTACAAAAATATCCAAAATTGGAGGCAACTTGCCCTGCCTGTAGGGGGTGCTGTGAGGCAGCAACTGGAAAACTTTGCCGGATTTCTCCAAAACAAAAGCCGGCAGCGACCAGGGGCCTGCAGGTGGTAAAAGCCCCGAAAGCCAGCTTTCATCTGATACCCAGGACCCTGGCGGGATGGCGCCTGTTTCCCATGGAAAATGGCCAAAATTGGCGGCAACTTGCCCCGCCTTTAGGGGCGCTGTGAGCCAGCAACTGGAAAACTTTGTCGGATTTCTCCAAAACAAAAGCTGGCAGCGACCAGGAGCCTGCATGGGGTTAAAGCCTCGAAAGCCAGCTTTCATCTGATACCCAGGACCCTTGGTGGATGGCAGCTTTTTCTTGCTGAAAATATCCAAAATTGGCGGCAACTTGCCCCGCCTGTAGGGGCGCTGTGAGCCAGCAATTGGTAAAGTTTGCCGGACTTCTCCAAAACAAAAGCCGGCAGCGACCAGGGGCCTGCCGGTGGTTAAAGCCCCGAAAGCCAGCTTTCATCTCGTACCCAGGAGCCTCGCGGGATGGCGCCATTTTCCGACACAAAAATATTCAAAATTGGCGGCAACTTGCCCCGCATGTAGGGGGTGCAGTGAGGCAGCAATTGGAAATTTTTACCGGTTTTCTCAAGAATAAAAGCCAGCAGCGACCAGGAGCCTGCATGGGGTAAAAGCCCCGAAAGACAGCTTTCATCTGATACCCAGGACCCTGGGGGGATGGTGATTTTTTTCCACGGAAAATGAACAAAATTGCTGGTAACTTGCCCCGCCTGTAGGGGGTGCTGTAAGACAGCAATTAGCAAACTTTGCCGGATTTCTCAAGAACAAAAGCCGGTAGCAACCAGGGGGCTGCACGGGGTAAAAGCCCCGAAAGCCAGCTTTCATCTGATAACCAGGACCCTGCGGGGATGACGCCTTTTTCCTGCAGAAATCTTCCAAAGTTGGCGGCAACTTGCCTCATCTTTAGGGGCACTGTTAAACACCAATTGGAAATTTTTACCGGTTTTCTCAAGAATAAAAGCCTGCAGCGACCAGGGGCCTGCATGGGGTTAAAGCTCCGAAAGCCAGCTTTCATCTGATACCCAGGACCCTGGCGGGATGGCGCCTGATTCCCATGGAAAATGGCCAAAATTGGCGGCAACTTGCCCCGCCTTTAGGGGCGCTGTGAGCCAGCAACTGGAAAACTTTGTCGGATTTCTCCAAAACAAAAGCTGGCAGCGACCAGGAGCCTGCATGGGGTTAAAGCCCCGAAAGCCAGCTTTCATCTGATACCCAGGAGCCTGGGTGGATGGTGATTTTTTTCCACGGAAAATGAACAAAATTGCTGGTAACTTGCCCCGCCTGTAGGGGGTGCTGTAAGACAGCAATTAGCAAACTTTGCCGGATTTCTCAAGAACAAAAGCCGGTAGCAACCAGGGGGCTGCACGGGGTAAAAGCCCCGAAAGCCAGCTTTCATCTGATACCCAGGACCCTGCGGGGATGACGCCTTTTTTCCTGCAGAAAATTCCAAAGTTGGCGGCAACTTGCCACATCTTTAGGGGCACTGTTAAACACCAATTGGAAATTTTTACCGGTTTTCTCAAGAATAAAAGCCTGCAGCGACCAGGGGCCTGCATGGGGTTAAAGCTCCGAAAGCCAGCTTTCATCTGGTACCCAGGACCCTGGGGTCATGGTGATTTTTTTCCCGCGGAAAATGAACAAAATTGGTGGCAACTTGCCCCGCCTGTAGGGGGCGCTGTAAGACAACAATTCGAAAACTTTGCCGGATTTCTCCAAAACAAAAGCCGGCAGCGACCAGGGGACTGCATGGGGTTAAAGCCTCGAAAGCCAGCTTTCATCTGATACCCAGGACCCTTGGTGGATGGCAGCTTTTTCTTGCTGAAAATATCCAAAATTGGCGGCAACTTGCCCCGCCTGTAGGGGGCGCTGTGAGCCAGCAATTGGTAAACTTTGCCGGACTTCTCCAAAACAAAAGCCGGCAGCGACCAGGGGCCTGCCGGTGGTTAAAGCCCCGAAAGCCAGCTTTCATCTCGTACCCAGGAGCCTCGCGGGATGGCGCCATTTTCCGACACAAAAATATTCAAAATTGGCGGCAACTTGCCCCGCATGTAGGGGGTGCAGTGAGGCAGCAATTGGAAATTTTTACCGGTTTTCTCAAGAATAAAAGCCAGCAGCGACCAGGAGCCTGCATGGGGTAAAAGCCCCGAAAGACAGCTTTCATCTGATACCCAGGACCCTGGGGGGATGGTGATTTTTTTCCACGGAAAATGAACAAAATTGCTGGTAACTTGCCCCGCCTGTAGGGGGTGCTGTAAGACAGCAATTAGCAAACTTTTTCCTGCCGGATTTCTCAAGAACAAAAGCCGGATAGCAACCAGGGGCCTGCACGGGGTAAAAGCCCCGAAAGCCAGCTTTCATCTGATAACCAGGTCCCTGCGGGGATGACGCCTTTTTCCTGCAGAAATCTTCCAAAGTTGGCGGCAACTTGCCACATCTTTAGGGGCACTGTTAAACACCAATTGGAAATTTTTACCGGTTTTCTCAAGAATAAAAGCCTGCAGCGACCAGGGGCCTGCATGGGGTTAAAGCTCCGAAAGCCAGCTTTCATCTGGTACCCAGGACCCTGGGGTCATGGTGATTTTTTTCCCGCGGAAAATGAACAAAATTGGTGGCAACTTGCCCCGCCTGTAGGGGGCGCTGTAAGACAACAATTCGAAAACTTTGCCGGATTTCTCCAAAACAAAAGCCGGCAGCGACCAGGGGACTGCATGGGGTTAAAGCCTCGAAAGCCAGCTTTCATCTGATACCCAGGACCCTGGCGGGATAGCGCCATTTTCCCATGGACAATGGCCAAAAGATCCAGCAGTTTTCCCTGCCTGTAGGGGGCGCTGTGAGCCAGCAACTGGAAAACTTTGTCGGATTTCTCCAAAACAAAAGCCGGCAGCAACCAGGGGCTTGCATGGGGTAAAAGCCCCGAAAGCCAGCTTTCATCTGATACCCAGGACCCTGCGGGGATGACGCCTTTTTCCTGCGGAAAATTTCCAAAGTTGGGGGCAACTTGCCTCATCTTCAGGGGCGCTGTTAAACACCAATTGGAAATTTTTACCGGTTTTCTCAAGAATAAAAGCCAGCAGCGACCAGGAGCCTGCATGAGGTTAAAGCCCCGAAAGCCAGCTTTCATCTGATACCCAGGACCCTGGGGGCACGGCACCTTTTTCCCACGGAAGATGGCCAAAATTGGCGGCAACTTGCCCCGCCTGTAGGGGGCGCTGTGAGCCAGCAACTGGAAAACTTTGTCGGATTTCTCCAAAACAAAAGCCAGCAGCGACCAGGGGCCTGCATGGGGTAAAAGCCCCGAAAGCCAGCTTTCATCTGATACCCAGGACCCTGCGGGGATGACGCCTTTTTCCTGCGGAAAATTTCCAAAGTTGGCGGCAAATTGCTCCGCTTCTAGGGGGCGCTGTGAGGCAGCAATTGGCAAACGTTGCCGGATTTCTCCAAAACAAAAGCCGGCAGCGACCAGGGGCCTGCATGGGGTAAAAGCCCCGAAAGCCAGCTTTCATCTGATACCCAGGTCCCTGCGGGGATGACGCCTTTTTCCTGCAGAAAATTTCCAAAGTTGGCGGCAACTTGCCTCATCTTTAGTGGCGCAGTTAAACACCAATTGGAAATTTTTACCGGTTTTCTCAAGAATAAAAGCCAGCAGCGACCAGGGGCCTGCATGGGGTTAAAGCCCCGAAAGCCAGCTTTCATCTGGTACCCAGGACCCTTGGTGGATGGCAGCTTTTTCTTGCTGAAAATGGCCAAAATTGGTGGCAACTTGCCCCGCCTGTATGGGGCGCTTTGAGGCAGCAAGTGGTAAACATTGCCGGATTTCTCCAAAACAAAAGCCGGCAGCGACCAGGAGCAGCAGGTCGTTAAAGCCCCGAAAGCCAGCTTTCATCTGATACCCAGGAGCCTCGCGGGATGGCGCCATTTTCCTACAAAAATATCCAAAATTGGAGCAACTTGCCCTGCCTGTAGGGGGCGCTGTGAGCCAGCAACTGGAAAACTTTGCCGGATTTCTCCAAAACAAAAGCCGGCAGCGACCAGGGGCCTGCAGGTGGTAAAAGCCCCGAAAGCCAGCTTTCATCTGATACCCAGGAGCCTCGCGGGATGGCGCCATGCATTTCCCATGGAAAATATTCAAAATTGGCGGCAACTTGCCCCGCCTGTAGGGGCGCTGTGAGCCAGCAACTGGAAAACTTTGTCCGGATTTCTCCAAAACAAAAGCCAGCAGCGACCAGGAGCCTGCATGGGGTAAAAGCCCCGAAAGCCAGCTTTCATCTGATACCCAGGACCCTGGGGGGATGGTGATTTTTTTCCACGGAAAATGAACAAAATTGCTGGTAACTTGGGGGTGCTGTAAGACAGCAATTAGCCCGCCTGTAGGGGGCAACCAGCTGTAAGACAGCAATTGACGCCTTTTTCCTGCAAACTTCCAAAGTTGCCGGATTTCTCAAAACAAAAGCCGAATAAAAGCCTGCAACCAGGGGGCTGCACGGGGTAAAAGCCCCGAAAGCCAGCTTTCATCTGATAACCAGGAACCCTGCGGGGATGACGCCTTTTTCCTGCAGAAAACTTTGCCGGATTTCCAAAGTTGGCGGCAACTTGCCCCGAAAGCCAGCTTTCATCTTAAGGGCCTCGCATGTTAAACACCAATTGGAAATTTTTACCGGTTTTCTCAAGAATAAAAGCCTGCAGCGACCAGGGGCCTGCATGGGGTTAAAGCTCCGAAAGCCAGCTTTCATCTGGTACCCAGGACCCTGGGGTCATGGTGATTTTTTTCCCGCGGAAAATGAACAAAATTGGTGGCAACTTGCCCCGCCTGTAGGGGGCGCTGTAAGACAACAATTCGAAAACTTTGCCGGATTTCTCCAAAACAAAAGCCGGCAGCGACCAGGGGACTGCATGGGGTTAAAGCCTCGAAAGCCAGCTTTCATCTGATACCCAGGACCCTGGCGGGATAGCGCCATTTTCCCATGGACAATGGCCAAAAGATCCAGCAGTTTTCCCTGCCTGTAGGGGGCGCTGTGAGCCAGCAACTGGAAAACTTTGTCGGATTTCTCCAAAACAAAAGCCGGCAGCAACCAGGGGCTTGCATGGGGTAAAAGCCCCGAAAGCCAGCTTTCATCTGATACCCAGGACCCTGCGGGGATGACGCCTTTTTCCTGCGGAAAATTTCCAAAGTTGGGGGCAACTTGCCTCATCTTCAGGGGCGCTGTTAAACACCAATTGGAAATTTTTACCGGTTTTCTCAAGAATAAAAGCCAGCAGCGACCAGGAGCCTGCATGAGGTTAAAGCCCGGAAAGCCAGCTTTCATCTGATACCCAGGACCCTGGGGGCACGGCACCTTTTTCCCACGGAAGATGGCCAAAATTGGCGGCAACTTGCCCCGCCTGTAGGGGGCGCTGTGAGCCAGCAACTGGAAAACTTTGTCGGATTTCTCCAAAACAAAAGCCGGCAGCAACCAGGGGCCTGCATGGGGTAAAAGCCCCGAAAGCCAGCTTTCATCTGATACCCAGGACCCTGCGGGGATGACGCCTTTTTCCTGCGGAAAATTTCCAAAGTTGGCGGCAAATTGCTCCGCTTCTAGGGGGCGCTGTGAGGCAGCAATTGGCAAACGTTGCCGGATTTCTCCAAAACAAAAGCCGGCAGCGACCAGGGGCCTGCATGGGGTAAAAGCCCCGAAAGCCAGCTTTCATCTGATACCCAGGTCCCTGCGGGGATGACGCCTTTTTCCTGCAGAAAATTTCCAAAGTTGGCGGCAACTTGCCTCATCTTTAGTGGCGCAGTTAAACACCAATTGGAAATTTTTACCGGTTTTCTCAAGAATAAAAGCCAGCAGCGACCAGGGGCCTGCATGGGGTTAAATCCCCGAAAGCCAGCTTTCATCTGGTACCCAGGACCCTTGGTGGATGGCAGCTTTTTCTTGCTGAAAATGGCCAAAATTGGTGGCAACTTGCCCCGCCTGTATGGGGCGCTTTGAGGCAGCAAGTGGTAAACATTGCCGGATTTCTCCAAAACAAAAGCCGGCAGCGACCAGGAGCAGCAGGTCGTTAAAGCCCCGAAAGCCAGCTTTCATCTGATACCCAGGAGCCTCGCGGGATGGCGCCATTTTCCTACAAAAATATCCAAAATTGGAGGCAACTTGCCCTGCCTGTAGGGGGTGCTGTGAGGCAGCAACTGGAAAACTTTGCCGGATTTCTCCAAAACAAAAGCCGGCAGCGACCAGGGGCCTGCAGGTGGTAAAAGCCCCGAAAGCCAGCTTTCATCTGATACCCAGGACCCTGGCGGGATGGCGCCTGTTTCCCATGGAAAATGGCCAAAATTGGCGGCAACTTGCCCCGCCTTTAGGGGCGCTGTGAGCCAGCAACTGGAAAACTTTGTCGGATTTCTCCAAAACAAAAGCTGGCAGCGACCAGGAGCCTGCATGGGGTTAAAGCCCCGAAAGCCAGCTTTCATCTGATACCCAGGACCCTTGGTGGATGGTGATTTTTTTCCACGGAAAATGAACAAAATTGCTGGTAACTTGCCCCGCCTGTAGGGGGTGCTGTAAGACAGCAATTAGCAAACTTTGCCGGATTTCTCAAGAACAAAAGCCGGTAGCAACCAGGGGGCTGCACGGGGTAAAAGCCCCGAAAGCCAGCTTTCATCTGATAACCAGGACCCTGCGGGGATGACGCCTTTTTCCTGCAGAAATCTTCCAAAGTTGGCGGCAACTTGCCACATCTTTAGGGGCACTGTTAAACACCAATTGGAAATTTTTACCGGTTTTCTCAAGAATAAAAGCCTGCAGCGACCAGGGGCCTGCATGGGGTTAAAGCTCCGAAAGCCAGCTTTCATCTGGTACCCAGGACCCTGGGGTCATGGTGATTTTTTTCCCGCGGAAAATGAACAAAATTGGTGGCAACTTGCCCCGCCTGTAGGGGCGCTGTAAGACAACAATTCGAAAACTTTGCCGGATTTCTCCAAAACAAAAGCCGGCAGCGACCAGGGGACTGCATGGGGTTAAAGCCTCGAAAGCCAGCTTTCATCTGATACCCAGGACCCTTGCGGGATGGCGCCATTTTCCTGCTGAAAATATCCAAAATTGGAGGCAACTTGCCCTGCCTGTAGGGGGCGCTGTGAGCCAGCAACTGGAAAACTTTGCCGGATTTCTCCAAAACAAAAGCCGGCAGCGACCAGGGGCCTGCAGGTGGTAAAAGCCCCGAAAGCCAGCTTTCATCTGATACCCAGGACCCTATGGCCCATGGAGGCCTCGGCGGGATGTGCCAGCAACAAAACTTTGTCCGACTCCACAAAAATATTTAAAGCCCCGAAAAGCTTTCATCTGATACCCAGGACCCTTGGCCACGGACTTGCTGGTAACTTGCCCCGCCTGTAGGGGGTGCTGTAAGACAGCAATTAGCAAACTTTGCCGGATTTCTCAAGAACAAAAGCCGGTAGCAACCAGGGGGCTGCACGGGGTAAAAGCCCCGAAAGCCAGCTTTCATCTGATAACCAGGACCCTGCGGGGATGACGCCTTTTTCCTGCAGAAATCTTCCAAAGTTGGCGGCAACTTGCCACATCTTTAGGGGCACTGTTAAACACCAATTGGAAATTTTTACCGGTTTTCTCAAGAATAAAAGCCTGCAGCGACCAGGGGCCTGCATGGGGTTAAAGCTCCGAAAGCCAGCTTTCATCTGGTACCCAGGACCCTGGGGTCATGGTGATTTTTTTCCCGCGGAAAATGAACAAAATTGGTGGCAACTTGCCCCGCCTGTAGGGGGCGCTGTAAGACAACAATTCGAAAACTTTGCCGGATTTCTCCAAAACAAAAGCCGGCAGCGACCAGGGGACTGCATGGGGTTAAAGCCTCGAAAGCCAGCTTTCATCTGATACCCAGGACCCTGGCGGGATAGCGCCATTTTCCCATGGACAATGGCCAAAAGATCCAGCAGTTTTCCCTGCCTGTAGGGGGCGCTGTGAGCCAGCAACTGGAAAACTTTGTCGGATTTCTCCAAAACAAAAGCCGGCAGCAACCAGGGGCTTGCATGGGGTAAAAGCCCCGAAAGCCAGCTTTCATCTGATACCCAGGACCCTGCGGGGATGACGCCTTTTTCCTGCGGAAAATTTCCAAAGTTGGGGGCAACTTGCCTCATCTTCAGGGGCGCTGTTAAACACCAATTGGAAATTTTTACCGGTTTTCTCAAGAATAAAAGCCAGCAGCGACCAGGAGCCTGCATGAGGTTAAAGCCCGGAAAGCCAGCTTTCATCTGATACCCAGGACCCTGGGGGCACGGCACCTTTTTCCCACGGAAGATGGCCAAAATTGGCGGCAACTTGCCCCGCCTGTAGGGGGCGCTGTGAGCCAGCAACTGGAAAACTTTGTCGGATTTCTCCAAAACAAAAGCCGGCAGCAACCAGGGGCCTGCATGGGGTAAAAGCCCCGAAAGCCAGCTTTCATCTGATACCCAGGACCCTGCGGGGATGACGCCTTTTTCCTGCGGAAAATTTCCAAAGTTGGCGGCAAATTGCTCCGCTTCTAGGGGGCGCTGTGAGGCAGCAATTGGCAAACGTTGCCGGATTTCTCCAAAACAAAAGCCGGCAGCGACCAGGGGCCTGCATGGGGTAAAAGCCCCGAAAGCCAGCTTTCATCTGATACCCAGGTCCCTGCGGGGATGACGCCTTTTTCCTGCAGAAAATTTCCAAAGTTGGCGGCAACTTGCCTCATCTTTAGTGGCGCAGTTAAACACCAATTGGAAATTTTTACCGGTTTTCTCAAGAATAAAAGCCAGCAGCGACCAGGGGCCTGCATGGGGTTAAATCCCCGAAAGCCAGCTTTCATCTGGTACCCAGGACCCTTGGTGGATGGCAGCTTTTTCTTGCTGAAAATGGCCAAAATTGGTGGCAACTTGCCCCGCCTGTATGGGGCGCTTTGAGGCAGCAAGTGGTAAACATTGCCGGATTTCTCCAAAACAAAAGCCGGCAGCGACCAGGAGCAGCAGGTCGTTAAAGCCCCGAAAGCCAGCTTTCATCTGATACCCAGGAGCCTCGCGGGATGGCGCCATTTTCCTACAAAAATATCCAAAATTGGAGGCAACTTGCCCTGCCTGTAGGGGGTGCTGTGAGGCAGCAACTGGAAAACTTTGCCGGATTTCTCCAAAACAAAAGCCGGCAGCGACCAGGGGCCTGCAGGTGGTAAAAGCCCCGAAAGCCAGCTTTCATCTGATACCCAGGACCCTGGCGGGATGGCGCCTGTTTCCCATGGAAAATGGCCAAAATTGGCGGCAACTTGCCCCGCCTTTAGGGGCGCTGTGAGCCAGCAACTGGAAAACTTTGTCGGATTTCTCCAAAACAAAAGCTGGCAGCGACCAGGAGCCTGCATGGGGTTAAAGCCCCGAAAGACAGCTTTCATCTGATACCCAGGAGCCTGGGTGGATGGTGATTTTTTTCCACGGAAAATGAACAAAATTGCTGGTAACTTGCCCCGCCTGTAGGGGGTGCTGTAAGACAGCAATTAGCAAACTTTGCCGGATTTCTCAAGAACAAAAGCCGGTAGCAACCAGGGGGCTGCACGGGGTAAAAGCCCCGAAAGCCAGCTTTCATCTGATACCCAGGACCCTGCGGGGATGACGCCTTTTTCCTGCAGAAATCTTCCAAAGTTGGCAGCAACTTGCCACATCTTCAGGTGCACTGTTAAACACCAATTGGAAATTTTTACCGGTTTTCTCAAGAATAAAAGCCTGCAGCGACCAGGGGCCTGCATGGGGTTAAAGCTCCGAAAGCCAGCTTTCATCTGGTACCCAGGACCCTGGGGTCATGGTGATTTTTTTCCCGCGGAAAATGAACAAAATTGGTGGCAACTTGCCCCGCCTGTAGGGGGCGCTGTAAGACAACAATTCGAAAACTTTGCCGGATTTCTCCAAAACAAAAGCCGGCAGCGACCAGGGGACTGCATGGGGTTAAAGCCTCGAAAGCCAGCTTTCATCTGATACCCAGGACCCTTGGTGGATGGCAGCTTTTTCTTGCTGAAAATATCCAAAATTGGCGGCAACTTGCCCTGCCTGTATGGGACGCTGTGAGCCAGCAATTGGTAAACTTTGTCGGACTTCTCCAAAACAAAAGCCGGCAGCGACCAGGGGCCTGCCGGTGGTTAAAGCCCCGAAAGCCAGCTTTCATCTCGTACCCAGGAGCCTCGCGGGATGGCGCCATTTTCCGACACAAAAATATTCAAAATTGGCGGCAACTTGCCCCGCATGTAGGGGGTGCAGTGAGGCAGCAATTGGAAATTTTTACCGGTTTTCTCAAGAATAAAAGCCAGCAGCAACCAGGGGGCTGCACGGGGTAAAAGCCCCGAAAGCCAGCTTTCATCTGATACCCAGGACCCTGGGGGGATGGTGATTTTTTTCCACGGAAAATGAACAAAATTGCTGGTAACTTGCCCCGCCTGTAGGGGGTGCTGTAAGACAGCAATTAGCAAACTTTGCCGGATTTCTCAAGAACAAAAGCCGGTAGCAACCAGGGGGCTGCACGGGGTAAAAGCCCCGAAAGCCAGCTTTCATCTGATAACCAGGACCCTGCGGGGATGACGCCTTTTTCCTGCAGAAATCTTCCAAAGTTGGCGGCAACTTGCCACATCTTTAGGGGCACTGTTAAACACCAATTGGAAATTTTTACCGGTTTTCTCAAGAATAAAAGCCTGCAGCGACCAGGGGCCTGCATGGGGTTAAAGCTCCGAAAGCCAGCTTTCATCTGGTACCCAGGACCCTGGGGTCATGGTGATTTTTTTCCCGCGGAAAATGAACAAAATTGGTGGCAACTTGCCCCGCCTGTAGGGGGCGCTGTAAGACAACAATTCGAAAACTTTGCCGGATTTCTCCAAAACAAAAGCCGGCAGCGACCAGGGGACTGCATGGGGTTAAAGCCCCGAAAGCCAGCTTTCATCTGATACCCAGGACCCTGGCGGGATAGCGCCATTTTCCCATGGACAATGGCCAAAAGATCCAGCAGTTTTCCCTGCCTGTAGGGGGCGCTGTGAGCCAGCAACTGGAAAACTTTGTCGGATTTCTCCAAAACAAAAGCCGGCAGCAACCAGGGGCTTGCATGGGGTAAAAGCCCCGAAAGCCAGCTTTCATCTGATACCCAGGACCCTGCGGGGATGACGCCTTTTTCCTGCGGAAAATTTCCAAAGTTGGGGGCAACTTGCCTCATCTTCAGGGGCGCTGTTAAACACCAATTGGAAATTTTTACCGGTTTTCTCAAGAATAAAAGCCAGCAGCGACCAGGAGCCTGCATGAGGTTAAAGCCCCGAAAGCCAGCTTTCATCTGATACCCAGGACCCTGGGGGCACGGCACCTTTTTCCCACGGAAGATGGCCAAAATTGGCGGCAACTTGCCCCGCCTGTAGGGGGCGCTGTGAGCCAGCAACTGGAAAACTTTGTCGGATTTCTCCAAAACAAAAGCCGGCAGCAACCAGGGGCCTGCATGGGGTAAAAGCCCCGAAAGCCAGCTTTCATCTGATACCCAGGACCCTGCGGGGATGACGCCTTTTTCCTGCGGAAAATTTCCAAAGTTGGCGGCAAATTGCTCCGCTTCTAGGGGGCGCTGTGAGGCAGCAATTGGCAAACGTTGCCGGATTTCTCCAAAACAAAAGCCGGCAGCGACCAGGGGCCTGCATGGGGTAAAAGCCCCGAAAGCCAGCTTTCATCTGATACCCAGGTCCCTGCGGGGATGACGCCTTTTTCCTGCAGAAAATTTCCAAAGTTGGCGGCAACTTGCCTCATCTTTAGTGGCGCAGTTAAACACCAATTGGAAATTTTTACCGGTTTTCTCAAGAATAAAAGCCAGCAGCGACCAGGGGCCTGCATGGGGTTAAATCCCCGAAAGCCAGCTTTCATCTGGTACCCAGGACCCTTGGTGGATGGCAGCTTTTTCTTGCTGAAAATGGCCAAAATTGGTGGCAACTTGCCCCGCCTGTATGGGGCGCTTTGAGGCAGCAAGTGGTAAACATTGCCAGATTTCTCCAAAACAAAAGCCGGCAGCGACCAGGAGCAGCAGGTCGTTAAAGCCCCGAAAGCCAGCTTTCATCTGATACCCAGGAGCCTCGCGGGATGGCGCCATTTTCCTACAAAAATATCCAAAATTGGAGGCAACTTGCCCTGCCTGTAGGGGGTGCTGTGAGGCAGCAACTGGAAAACTTTGCCGGATTTCTCCAAAACAAAAGCCGGCAGCGACCAGGGGCCTGCAGGTGGTAAAAGCCCCGAAAGCCAGCTTTCATCTGATACCCAGGACCCTGGCGGGATGGCGCCTGTTTCCCATGGAAAATGGCCAAAATTGGCGGCAACTTGCCCCGCCTTTAGGGGCGCTGTGAGCCAGCAACTGGAAAACTTTGTCGGATTTCTCCAAAACAAAAGCTGGCAGCGACCAGGAGCCTGCATGGGGTTAAAGCCCCGAAAGACAGCTTTCATCTGATACCCAGGAGCCTGGGTGGATGGTGATTTTTTTCCACGGAAAATGAACAAAATTGCTGGTAACTTGCCCCGCCTGTAGGGGGTGCTGTAAGACAGCAATTAGCAAACTTTGCCGGATTTCTCAAGAACAAAAGCCGGTAGCAACCAGGGGGCTGCACGGGGTAAAAGCCCCGAAAGCCAGCTTTCATCTGATAACCAGGACCCTGCGGGGATGACGCCTTTTTCCTGCAGAAATCTTCCAAAGTTGGCGGCAACTTGCCACATCTTTAGGGGCACTGTTAAACACCAATTGGAAATTTTTACCGGTTTTCTCAAGAATAAAAGCCTGCAGCGACCAGGGGCCTGCATGGGGTTAAAGCTCCGAAAGCCAGCTTTCATCTGGTACCCAGGACCCTGGGGTCATGGTGATTTTTTTCCCGCGGAAAATGAACAAAATTGGTGGCAACTTGCCCCGCCTGTAGGGGGCGCTGTAAGACAACAATTCGAAAACTTTGCCGGATTTCTCCAAAACAAAAGCCGGCAGCGACCAGGGGACTGCATGGGGTTAAAGCCTCGAAAGCCAGCTTTCATCTGATACCCAGGACCCTTGGTGGATGGCAGCTTTTTCTTGCTGAAAATATCCAAAATTGGCGGCAACTTGCCCCGCCTGTAGGGGGCGCTGTGAGCCAGCAATTGGTAAACTTTGCCGGACTTCTCCAAAACAAAAGCCGGCAGCGACCAGGGGCCTGCCGGTGGTTAAAGCCCCGAAAGCCAGCTTTCATCTCGTACCCAGGAGCCTCGCGGGATGGCGCCATTTTCCGACACAAAAATATTCAAAATTGGCGGCAACTTGCCCCGCATGTAGGGGGTGCAGTGAGGCAGCAATTGGAAATTTTTACCGGTTTTCTCAAGAATAAAAGCCAGCAGCGACCAGGAGCCTGCATGGGGTAAAAGCCCCGAAAGACAGCTTTCATCTGATACCCAGGACCCTGGGGGGATGGTGATTTTTTTCCACGGAAAATGAACAAAATTGCTGGTAACTTGCCCCGCCTGTAGGGGGGTGCTGTAAGACAGCAATTAGCAAACTTTGCCGGATTTCTCAAGAACAAAAGCCGGTAGCAACCAGGGGGCTGCACGGGGTAAAAGCCCCGAAAGCCAGCTTTCATCTGATAACCAGGACCCTGCGGGGATGACGCCTTTTTCCTGCAGAAAATTTCCAAAGTTGGCGGCAACTTGCCTCATCTTTAGTGGCGCAGTTAAACACCAATTGGAAATTTTTACCGGTTTTCTCAAGAATAAAAGCCAGCAGCGACCAGGGGCCTGCATGGGGTTAAATCCCCGAAAGCCAGCTTTCATCTGGTACCCAGGACCCTTGGTGGATGGCAGCTTTTTCTTGCTGAAAATGGCCAAAATTGGCGGCAACTTGCCCCGCCTTTAGGGGCGCTGTGAGCCAGCAACTGGAAAACTTTGTCGGATTTCTCCAAAACAAAAGCTGGCAGCGACCAGGAGCCTGCATGGGGTTAAAGCCCCGAAAGCCAGCTTTCATCTGATACCCAGGAGCCTGGGTGGATGGTGATTTTTTTCCACGGAAAATGAACAAAATTGCTGGTAACTTGCCCCGCCTGTAGATGGTGCTGTAAGACAGCAATTAGCAAACTTTGCCGGATTTCTCAAGAACAAAAGCCGGTAGCAACCAGGGGGCTGCACGGGGTAAAAGCCCCGAAAGCCAGCTTTCATCTGATAACCAGGACCCTGCGGGGATGACGCCTTTTTCCTGCAGAAATCTTCCAAAGTTGGCGGCAACTTGCCACATCTTTAGGGGCACTGTTAAACACCAATTGGAAATTTTTACCGGTTTTCTCAAGAATAAAAGCCTGCAGCGACCAGGGGCCTGCATGGGGTTAAAGCTCCGAAAGCCAGCTTTCATCTGGTACCCAGGACCCTGGGGTCATGGTGATTTTTTTCCCGCGGAAAATGAACAAAATTGGTGGCAACTTGCCCCGCCTGTAGGGGGCGCTGTAAGACAACAATTCGAAAACTTTGCCGGATTTCTCCAAAACAAAAGCCGGCAGCGACCAGGGGACTGCATGGGGTTAAAGCCTCGAAAGCCAGCTTTCATCTGATACCCAGGACCCTTGGTGGATGGCAGCTTTTTCTTGCTGAAAATATCCAAAATTGGCGGCAACTTGCCCCGCCTGTATGGGGCGCTGTGAGCCAGCAATTGGTAAACTTTGCCGGACTTCTCCAAAACAAAAGCCGGCAGCGACCAGGGGCCTGCCGGTGGTTAAAGCCCCGAAAGCCAGCTTTCATCTCGTACCCAGGAGCCTCGCGGGATGGCGCCATTTTCCGACACAAAAATATTCAAAATTGGCGGCAACTTGCCCCGCATGTAGGGGGTGCAGTGAGGCAGCAATTGGAAATTTTTACCGGTTTTCTCAAGAATAAAAGCCAGCAGCGACCAGGAGCCTGCATGGGGTAAAAGCCCCGAAAGACAGCTTTCATCTGATACCCAGGACCCTGGGGGGATGGTGATTTTTTTCCACGGAAAATGAACAAAATTGCTGGTAACTTGCCCCGCCTGTAGGGGGTGCTGTAAGACAGCAATTAGCAAACTTTGCCGGATTTCTCAAGAACAAAAGCCGGTAGCAACCAGGGGGCTGCACGGGGTAAAAGCCCCGAAAGCCAGCTTTCATCTGATAACCAGGACCCTGCGGGGATGACGCCTTTTTCCTGCAGAAATCTTCCAAAGTTGGCGGCAACTTGCCACATCTTTAGGTGCACTGTTAAACACCAATTGGAAATTTTTACCGGTTTTCTCAAGAATAAAAGCCTGCAGCGACCAGGGGCCTGCATGGGGTTAAAGCTCCGAAAGCCAGCTTTCATCTGGTACCCAGGACCCTGGGGTCATGGTGATTTTTTTCCCGCGGAAAATGAACAAAATTGGTGGCAACTTGCCCCGCCTGTAGGGAGCGCTGTAAGACAACAATTCGAAAACTTTGCCGGATTTCTCCAAAACAAAAGCCGGCAGCGACCAGGGGACTGCATGGGGTTAAAGCCTCGAAAGCCAGCTTTCATCTGATACCCAGGACCCTGGCGGGATAGCGCCATTTTCCCATGGACAATGGCCAAAAGATCCAGCAGTTTTCCCTGCCTGTAGGGGGCGCTGTGAGCCAGCAACTGGAAAACTTTGTCGGATTTCTCCAAAACAAAAGCCGGCAGCAACCAGGGGCTTGCATGGGGTAAAAGCCCCGAAAGCCAGCTTTCATCTGATACCCAGGACCCTGCGGGGATGACGCCTTTTTCCTGCGGAAAATTTCCAAAGTTGGGGGCAACTTGCCTCATCTTCAGGGGCGCTGTTAAACACCAATTGGAAATTTTTACCGGTTTTCTCAAGAATAAAAGCCAGCAGCGACCAGGAGCCTGCATGAGGTTAAAGCCCCGAAAGCCAGCTTTCATCTGATACCCAGGACCCTGGGGGCACGGCACCTTTTTCCCACGGAAGATGGCCAAAATTGGCGGCAACTTGCCCCGCCTGTAGGGGGCGCTGTGAGCCAGCAACTGGAAAACTTTGTCGGATTTCTCCAAAACAAAAGCCAGCAGCAACCAGGGGCCTGCATGGGGTAAAAGCCCCGAAAGCCAGCTTTCATCTGATACCCAGGACCCTGCGGGGATGACGCCTTTTTCCTGCGGAAAATTTCCAAAGTTGGCGGCAAATTGCTCCGCTTCTAGGGGGCGCTGTGAGGCAGCAATTGGCAAACGTTGCCGGATTTCTCCAAAACAAAAGCCGGCAGCGACCAGGGGCCTGCATGGGGTTAAAGCCCCGAAAGCCAGCTTTCATCTGATACCCAGGTCCCTGCGGGGATGACGCCTTTTTCCTGCAGAAAATTTCCAAAGTTGGCGGCAACTTGCCTCATCTTTAGTGGCGCAGTTAAACACCAATTGGAAATTTTTACCGGTTTTCTCAAGAATAAAAGCCTGCAGCGACCAGGGGCCTGCATGGGGTTAAAGCTCCGAAAGCCAGCTTTCATCTGGTACCCAGGACCCTGGGGTCATGGTGATTTTTTTCCCGCGGAAAATGAACAAAATTGGTGGCAACTTGCCCCGCCTGTAGGGGGCGCTGTAAGACAACAATTCGAAAACTTTGCCGGATTTCTCCAAAACAAAAGCCGGCAGCGACCAGGGGACTGCATGGGGTTAAAGCCTCGAAAGCCAGCTTTCATCTGATACCCAGGACCCTTGGTGGATGGCAGCTTTTTCTTGCTGAAAATATCCAAAATTGGCGGCAACTTGCCCCGCCTGTAGGGGGCGCTGTGAGCCAGCAATTGGTAAACTTTGCCGGACTTCTCCAAAACAAAAGCCGGCAGCGACCAGGGGCCTGCCGGTGGTTAAAGCCCCGAAAGCCAGCTTTCATCTCGTACCCAGGAGCCTCGCGGGATGGCGCCATTTTCCGACACAAAAATATTCAAAATTGGCGGCAACTTGCCCCGCATGTAGGGGGTGCAGTGAGGCAGCAATTGGAAATTTTTACCGGTTTTCTCAAGAATAAAAGCCAGCAGCGACCAGGAGCCTGCATGGGGTAAAAGCCCCGAAAGACAGCTTTCATCTGATACCCAGGACCCTGGGGGGATGGTGATTTTTTTCCACGGAAAATGAACAAAATTGCTGGTAACTTGCCCCGCCTGTAGGGGGTGCTGTAAGACAGCAATTAGCAAACTTTGCCGGATTTCTCAAGAACAAAAGCCGGTAGCAACCAGGGGCCTGCACGGGGTAAAAGCCCCGAAAGCCAGCTTTCATCTGATAACCAGGACCCTGCGGGGATGACGCCTTTTTCCTGCAGAAATCTTCCAAAGTTGGCGGCAACTTGCCACATCTTTAGGGGCACTGTTAAACACCAATTGGAAATTTTTACCGGTTTTCTCAAGAATAAAAGCCTGCAGCGACCAGGGGCCTGCATGGGGTTAAAGCTCCGAAAGCCAGCTTTCATCTGGTACCCAGGACCCTGGGGTCATGGTGATTTTTTTCCCGCGGAAAATGAACAAAATTGGTGGCAACTTGCCCCGCCTGTAGGGGGCGCTGTAAGACAACAATTCGAAAACTTTGCCGGATTTCTCCAAAACAAAAGCCGGCAGCGACCAGGGGACTGCATGGGGTTAAAGCCTCGAAAGCCAGCTTTCATCTGATACCCAGGACCCTGGCGGGATAGCGCCATTTTCCCATGGACAATGGCCAAAAGATCCAGCAGTTTTCCCTGCCTGTAGGGGGCGCTGTGAGCCAGCAACTGGAAAACTTTGTCGGATTTCTCCAAAACAAAAGCCGGCAGCAACCAGGGGCTTGCATGGGGTAAAAGCCCCGAAAGCCAGCTTTCATCTGATACCCAGGACCCTGCGGGGATGACGCCTTTTTCCTGCGGAAAATTTCCAAAGTTGGGGGCAACTTGCCTCATCTTCAGGGGCGCTGTTAAACACCAATTGGAAATTTTTACCGGTTTTCTCAAGAATAAAAGCCAGCAGCGACCAGGAGCCTGCATGAGGTTAAAGCCCCGAAAGCCAGCTTTCATCTGATACCCAGGACCCTGGGGGCACGGCACCTTTTTCCCACGGAAGATGGCCAAAATTGGCGGCAACTTGCCCCGCCTGTAGGGGGCGCTGTGAGCCAGCAACTGGAAAACTTTGTCGGATTTCTCCAAAACAAAAGCCAGCAGCAACCAGGGGCCTGCATGGGGTAAAAGCCCCGAAAGCCAGCTTTCATCTGATACCCAGGACCCTGCGGGGATGACGCCTTTTTCCTGCGGAAAATTTCCAAAGTTGGCGGCAAATTGCTCCGCTTCTAGGGGGCGCTGTGAGGCAGCAATTGGCAAACGTTGCCGGATTTCTCCAAAACAAAAGCCGGCAGCGACCAGGGGCCTGCATGGGGTAAAAGCCCCGAAAGCCAGCTTTCATCTGATACCCAGGTCCCTGCGGGGATGACGCCTTTTTCCTGCAGAAAATTTCCAAAGTTGGCGGCAACTTGCCTCATCTTTAGTGGCGCAGTTAAACACCAATTTGAAATTTTTACCGGTTTTCTCAAGAATAAAAGCCAGCAGCGACCAGGGGCCTGCATGGGGTTAAATCCCCGAAAGCCAGCTTTCATCTGGTACCCAGGACCCTTGGTGGATGGCAGCTTTTTCTTGCTGAAAATGGCCAAAATTGGTGGCAACTTGCCCCGCCTGTATGGGGCGCTTTGAGGCAGCAAGTGGTAAACATTGCCGGATTTCTCCAAAACAAAAGCCGGCAGCGACCAGGAGCAGCAGGTCGTTAAAGCCCCGAAAGCCAGCTTTCATCTGATACCCAGGAGCCTCGCGGGATGGCGCCATTTTCCTACAAAAATATCCAAAATTGGAGGCAACTTGCCCTGCCTGTAGGGGGTGCTGTGAGGCAGCAACTGGAAAACTTTGCCGGATTTCTCCAAAACAAAAGCCGGCAGCGACCAGGGGCCTGCAGGTGGTAAAAGCCCCGAAAGCCAGCTTTCATCTGATACCCAGGACCCTGGCGGGATGGCGCCTGTTTCCCATGGAAAATGGCCAAAATTGGCGGCAACTTGCCCCGCCTTTAGGGGCGCTGTGAGCCAGCAACTGGAAAACTTTGTCGGATTTCTCCAAAACAAAAGCTGGCAGCGACCAGGAGCCTGCATGGGGTTAAAGCCCCGAAAGCCAGCTTTCATCTGATACCCAGGAGCCTGGGTGGATGGTGATTTTTTTCCACGGAAAATGAACAAAATTGCTGGTAACTTGCCCCGCCTGTAGGGGGTGCTGTAAGACAGCAATTAGCAAACTTTGCCGGATTTCTCAAGAACAAAAGCCGGTAGCAACCAGGGGGCTGCACGGGGTAAAAGCCCCGAAAGCCAGCTTTCATCTGATAACCAGGACCCTGCGGGGATGACGCCTTTTTCCTGCAGAAATCTTCCAAAGTTGGCGGCAACTTGCCACATCTTTAGGGGCACTGTTAAACACCAATTGGAAATTTTTACCGGTTTTCTCAAGAATAAAAGCCAGCAGCGACCAGGAGCCTGCATGAGGTTAAAGCCCCGAAAGCCAGCTTTCATCTGATACCCAGGACCCTGGGGGCACGGCACCTTTTTCCCACGGAAGATGGCCAAAATTGGCGGCAACTTGCCCCGCCTGTAGGGGGCGCTGTGAGCCAGCAACTGGAAAACTTTGTCGGATTTCTCCAAAACAAAAGCCGGCAGCAACCAGGGGCCTGCATGGGGTAAAAGCCCCGAAAGCCAGCTTTCATCTGATACCCAGGACCCTGCGGGGATGACGCCTTTTTCCTGCGGAAAATTTCCAAAGTTGGCGGCAAATTGCTCCGCTTCTAGGGGGCGCTGTGAGGCAGCAATTGGCAAACGTTGCCGGATTTCTCCAAAACAAAAGCCGGCAGCGACCAGGGGCCTGCATGGGGTAAAAGCCCCGAAAGCCAGCTTTCATCTGATACCCAGGTCCCTGCGGGGATGACGCCTTTTTCCTGCAGAAAATTTCCAAAGTTGGCGGCAACTTGCCTCATCTTTAGTGGCGCAGTTAAACACCAATTGGAAATTTTTACCGGTTTTCTCAAGAATAAAAGCCTGCAGCGACCAGGGGCCTGCATGGGGTTAAAGCTCCGAAAGCCAGCTTTCATCTGGTACCCAGGACCCTGGGGTCATGGTGATTTTTTTCCCGCGGAAAATGAACAAAATTGGTGGCAACTTGCCCCGCCTGTAGGGGGCGCTGTAAGACAACAATTCGAAAACTTTGCCGGATTTCTCCAAAACAAAAGCCGGCAGCGACCAGGGGACTGCATGGGGTTAAAGCCTCGAAAGCCAGCTTTCATCTGATACCCAGGACCCTTGGTGGATGGCAGCTTTTTCTTGCTGAAAATATCCAAAATTGGCGGCAACTTGCCCCGCCTGTAGGGGGCGCTGTGAGCCAGCAATTGGTAAACTTTGCCGGACTTCTCCAAAACAAAAGCCGGCAGCGACCAGGGGCCTGCCGGTGGTTAAAGCCCCGAAAGCCAGCTTTCATCTCGTACCCAGGAGCCTCGCGGGATGGCGCCATTTTCCGACACAAAAATATTCAAAATTGGCGGCAACTTGCCCCGCATGTAGGGGGTGCTGTAAGACAGCAATTAGCAAACTTTGCCGGATTTCTCAAGAACAAAAGCCGGTAGCAACCAGGGGGCTGCACGGGGTAAAAGCCCCGAAAGCCAGCTTTCATCTGATAACCAGGACCCTGCGGGGATGACGCCTTTTTCCTGCAGAAATCTTCCAAAGTTGGCGGCAACTTGCCACATCTTTAGGGGCACTGTTAAACACCAATTGGAAATTTTTACCGGTTTTCTCAAGAATAAAAGCCTGCAGCGACCAGGGGCCTGCATGGGGTTAAAGCTCCGAAAGCCAGCTTTCATCTGGTACCCAGGACCCTGGGGTCATGGTGATTTTTTTCCCGCGGAAAATGAACAAAATTGGTGGCAACTTGCCCCGCCTGTAGGGGGCGCTGTAAGACAACAATTCGAAAACTTTGCCGGATTTCTCCAAAACAAAAGCCGGCAGCGACCAGGGGACTGCATGGGGTTAAAGCCTCGAAAGCCAGCTTTCATCTGATACCCAGGACCCTGGCGGGATAGCGCCATTTTCCCATGGACAATGGCCAAAAGATCCAGCAGTTTTCCCTGCCTGTAGGGGGCGCTGTGAGCCAGCAACTGGAAAACTTTGTCGGATTTCTCCAAAACAAAAGCCGGCAGCAACCAGGGGCTTGCATGGGGTAAAAGCCCCGAAAGCCAGCTTTCATCTGATACCCAGGACCCTGCGGGGATGACGCCTTTTTCCTGCGGAAAATTTCCAAAGTTGGGGGCAACTTGCCTCATCTTCAGGGGCGCTGTTAAACACCAATTGGAAATTTTTACCGGTTTTCTCAAGAATAAAAGCCAGCAGCGACCAGGAGCCTGCATGAGGTTAAAGCCCCGAAAGCCAGCTTTCATCTGATACCCAGGACCCTGGGGGCACGGCACCTTTTTCCCACGGAAGATGGCCAAAATTGGCGGCAACTTGCCCCGCCTGTAGGGGGCGCTGTGAGCCAGCAACTGGAAAACTTTGTCGGATTTCTCCAAAACAAAAGCCGGCAGCAACCAGGGGCCTGCATGGGGTAAAAGCCCCGAAAGCCAGCTTTCATCTGATACCCAGGACCCTGCGGGGATGACGCCTTTTTCCTGCGGAAAATTTCCAAAGTTGGCGGCAAATTGCTCCGCTTCTAGGGGGCGCTGTGAGGCAGCAATTGGCAAACGTTGCCGGATTTCTCCAAAACAAAAGCCGGCAGCGACCAGGGGCCTGCATGGGGTAAAAGCCCCGAAAGCCAGCTTTCATCTGATACCCAGGTCCCTGCGGGGATGACGCCTTTTTCCTGCAGAAAATTTCCAAAGTTGGCGGCAACTTGCCTCATCTTTAGTGGCGCAGTTAAACACCAATTGGAAATTTTTACCGGTTTTCTCAAGAATAAAAGCCAGCAGCGACCAGGGGCCTGCATGGGGTTAAATCCCCGAAAGCCAGCTTTCATCTGGTACCCAGGACCCTTGGTGGATGGCAGCTTTTTCTTGCTGAAAATGGCCAAAATTGGTGGCAACTTGCCCCGCCTGTATGGGGCGCTTTGAGGCAGCAAGTGGTAAACATTGCCGGATTTCTCCAAAACAAAAGCCGGCAGCGACCAGGAGCAGCAGGTCGTTAAAGCCCCGAAAGCCAGCTTTCATCTGATACACAGGAGCCTCGCGGGATGGCGCCATTTTCCTACAAAAATATCCAAAATTGGAGGCAACTTGCCCTGCCTGTAGGGGGTGCTGTGAGGCAGCAACTGGAAAACTTTGCCGGATTTCTCCAAAACAAAAGCCGGCAGCGACCAGGGGCCTGCAGGTGGTAAAAGCCCCGAAAGCCAGCTTTCATCTGATACCCAGGACCCTGGGGGGATGGCGCCTGTTTCCCATGGAAAATGGCCAAAATTGGCGGCAACTTGCCCCGCCTTTAGGGGCGCTGTGAGCCAGCAACTGGAAAACTTTGTCGGATTTCTCCAAAACAAAAGCTGGCAGCGACCAGGAGCCTGCATGGGGTTAAAGCCCCGAAAGCCAGCTTTCATCTGATACCCAGGAGCCTGGGTGGATGGTGATTTTTTTCCACGGAAAATGAACAAAATTGCTGGTAACTTGCCCCGCCTGTAGGGGGTGCTGTAAGACAGCAATTAGCAAACTTTGCCGGATTTCTCAAGAACAAAAGCCGGTAGCAACCAGGGGGCTGCACGGGGTAAAAGCCCCGAAAGCCAGCTTTCATCTGATAACCAGGACCCTGCGGGGATGACGCCTTTTTCCTGCAGAAATCTTCCAAAGTTGGCGGCAACTTGCCACATCTTTAGGGGCACTGTTAAACACCAATTGGAAATTTTTACCGGTTTTCTCAAGAATAAAAGCCTGCAGCGACCAGGGGCCTGCATGGGGTTAAAGCTCCGAAAGCCAGCTTTCATCTGGTACCCAGGACCCTGGGGTCATGGTGATTTTTTTCCCGCGGAAAATGAACAAAATTGGTGGCAACTTGCCCCGCCTGTAGGGGGCGCTGTAAGACAACAATTCGAAAACTTTGCCGGATTTCTCCAAAACAAAAGCCGGGCAGCGACCAGGGGACTGCATGGGGTTAAAGCCTCGAAAGCCAGCTTTCATCTGATACCCAGGACCCTGGCGGGATAGCGCCATTTTCCCATGGACAATGGCCAAAAGATCCAGCAGTTTTCCCTGCCTGTAGGGGGCGCTGTGAGCCAGCAACTGGAAAACTTTGTCGGATTTCTCCAAAACAAAAGCCGGCAGCAACCAGGGGCTTGCATGGGGTAAAAGCCCCGAAAGCCAGCTTTCATCTGATACCCAGGACCCTGCGGGGATGACGCCTTTTTCCTGCGGAAAATTTCCAAAGTTGGGGGCAACTTGCCTCATCTTCAGGGGCGCTGTTAAACACCAATTGGAAATTTTTACCGGTTTTCTCAAGAATAAAAGCCAGCAGCGACCAGGAGCCTGCATGAGGTTAAAGCCCCGAAAGCCAGCTTTCATCTGATACCCAGGACCCTGGGGGCACGGCACCTTTTTCCCACGGAAGATGGCCAAAATTGGCGGCAACTTGCCCCGCCTGTAGGGGGCGCTGTGAGCCAGCAACTGGAAAACTTTGTCGGATTTCTCCAAAACAAAAGCCAGCAGCAACCAGGGGCCTGCATGGGGTTAAAGCTCCGAAAGCCAGCTTTCATCTGGTACCCAGGACCCTGGGGTCATGGTGATTTTTTTCCCGCGGAAAATGAACAAAATTGGTGGCAACTTGCCCCGCCTGTAGGGGGGCGCTGTAAGACAACAATTCGAAAACTTTGCCGGATTTCTCCAAAACAAAAGCCGGCAGCGACCAGGGGACTGCATGGGGTTAAAGCCTCGAAAGCCAGCTTTCATCTGATACCCAGGACCCTGGCGGGATAGCGCCATTTTCCCATGGACAATGGCCAAAAGATCCAGCAGTTTTCCCTGCCTGTAGGGGGCGCTGTGAGCCAGCAACTGGAAAACTTTGTCGGATTTCTCCAAAACAAAAGCCGGCAGCAACCAGGGGCTTGCATGGGGTAAAAGCCCCGAAAGCCAGCTTTCATCTGATACCCAGGACCCTGCGGGGATGACGCCTTTTTCCTGCGGAAAATTTCCAAAGTTGGGGGCAACTTGCCTCATCTTCAGGGGCGCTGTTAAACACCAATTGGAAATTTTTACCGGTTTTCTCAAGAATAAAAGCCAGCAGCGACCAGGAGCCTGCATGAGGTTAAAGCCCCGAAAGCCAGCTTTCATCTGATACCCAGGACCCTGGGGGCACGGCACCTTTTTCCCACGGAAGATGGCCAAAATTGGCGGCAACTTGCCCCGCCTGTAGGGGGCGCTGTGAGCCAGCAACTGGAAAACTTTGTCGGATTTCTCCAAAACAAAAGCCAGCAGCAACCAGGGGCCTGCATGGGGTAAAAGCCCCGAAAGCCAGCTTTCATCTGATACCCAGGACCCTGCGGGGATGACGCCTTTTTCCTGCGGAAAATTTCCAAAGTTGGCGGCAAATTGCTCCGCTTCTAGGGGGCGCTGTGAGGCAGCAATTGGCAAACGTTGCCGGATTTCTCCAAAACAAAAGCCGGCAGCGACCAGGGGCCTGCATGGGGTAAAAGCCCCGAAAGCCAGCTTTCATCTGATACCCAGGTCCCTGCGGGGATGACGCCTTTTTCCTGCAGAAAATTTCCAAAGCTGGCGGCAACTTGCCTCATCTTTAGTGGCGCAGTTAAACACCAATTGGAAATTTTTACCGGTTTTCTCAAGAATAAAAGCCAGCAGCGACCAGGGGCCTGCATGGGGTTAAATCCCCGAAAGCCAGCTTTCATCTGGTACCCAGGACCCTTGGTGGATGGCAGCTTTTTCTTGCTGAAAATGGCCAAAATTGGTGGCAACTTGCCCCGCCTGTATGGGGCGCTTTGAGGCAGCAAGTGGTAAACATTGCCGGATTTCTCCAAAACAAAAGCCGGCAGCGACCAGGAGCAGCAGGTCGTTAAAGCCCCGAAAGCCAGCTTTCATCTGATACACAGGAGCCTCGCGGGATGGCGCCATTTTCCTACAAAAATATCCAAAATTGGAGGCAACTTGCCCTGCCTGTAGGGGGTGCTGTGAGGCAGCAACTGGAAAACTTTGCCGGATTTCTCCAAAACATAAGCCGGCAGCGACCAGGGGCCTGCAGGTGGTAAAAGCCCCGAAAGCCAGCTTTCATCTGATACCCAGGACCCTGGCGGGATGGCGCCTGTTTCCCATGGAAAATGGCCAAAATTGGCGGCAACTTGCCCCGCCTTTAGGGGCGCTGTGAGCCAGCAACTGGAAAACTTTGTCGGATTTCTCCAAAACAAAAGCTGGCAGCGACCAGGAGCCTGCATGGGGTTAAAGCCCCGAAAGCCAGCTTTCATCTGATACCCAGGAGCCTGGGTGGATGGTGATTTTTTTCCACGGAAAATGAACAAAATTGCTGGTAACTTGCCCCGCCTGTAGGGGGTGCTGTAAGACAGCAATTAGCAAACTTTGCCGGATTTCTCAAGAACAAAAGCCGGTAGCAACCAGGGGGCTGCACGGGGTAAAAGCCCCGAAAGCCAGCTTTCATCTGATAACCAGGACCCTGCGGGGATGACGCCTTTTTCCTGCAGAAATCTTCCAAAGTTGGCGGCAACTTGCCACATCTTTAGGGGCACTGTTAAACACCAATTGGAAATTTTTACCGGTTTTCTCAAGAATAAAAGCCTGCAGCGACCAGGGGCCTGCATGGGGTTAAAGCTCCGAAAGCCAGCTTTCATCTGGTACCCAGGACCCTGGGGGGTCATGGTGATTTTTTTCCCGCGGAAAATGAACAAAATTGGTGGCAACTTGCCCCGCCTGTAGGGGGCGCTGTAAGACAACAATTCGAAAACTTTGCCGGATTTCTCCAAAACAAAAGCCGGCAGCGACCAGGGGACTGCATGGGGTTAAAGCCTCGAAAGCCAGCTTTCATCTGATACCCAGGACCCTTGGTGGATGGCAGCTTTTTCTTGCTGAAAATATCCAAAATTGGCGGCAACTTGCCCCGCCTGTAGGGGGCGCTGTGAGCCAGCAATTGGTAAACTTTGCCGGACTTCTCCAAAACAAAAGCCGGCAGCGACCAGGGGCCTGCCGGTGGTTAAAGCCCCGAAAGCCAGCTTTCATCTCGTACCCAGGAGCCTCGCGGGATGGCGCCATTTTCCGACACAAAAATATTCAAAATTGGCGGCAACTTGCCCCGCATGTAGGGGGTGCTGTAAGACAGCAATTAGCAAACTTTGCCGGATTTCTCAAGAACAAAAGCCGGTAGCAACCAGGGGGCTGCACGGGGTAAAAGCCCCGAAAGCCAGCTTTCATCTGATAACCAGGACCCTGCGGGGATGACGCCTTTTTCCTGCAGAAATCTTCCAAAGTTGGCGGCAACTTGCCACATCTTTAGGGGCACTGTTAAACACCAATTGGAAATTTTTACCGGTTTTCTCAAGAATAAAAGCCTGCAGCGACCAGGGGCCTGCATGGGGTTAAAGCTCCGAAAGCCAGCTTTCATCTGGTACCCAGGACCCTGGGGTCATGGTGATTTTTTTCCCGCGGAAAATGAACAAAATTGGTGGCAACTTGCCCCGCCTGTAGGGGGCGCTGTAAGACAACAATTCGAAAACTTTGCCGGATTTCTCCAAAACAAAAGCCGGCAGCGACCAGGGGACTGCATGGGGTTAAAGCCTCGAAAGCCAGCTTTCATCTGATACCCAGGACCCTGGCGGGATAGCGCCATTTTCCCATGGACAATGGCCAAAAGATCCAGCAGTTTTCCCTGCCTGTAGGGGGCGCTGTGAGCCAGCAACTGGAAAACTTTGTCGGATTTCTCCAAAACAAAAGCCGGCAGCAACCAGGGGCTTGCATGGGGTAAAAGCCCCGAAAGCCAGCTTTCATCTGATACCCAGGACCCTGCGGGGATGACGCCTTTTTCCTGCGGAAAATTTCCAAAGTTGGGGGCAACTTGCCTCATCTTCAGGGGCGCTGTAAACACCAATTGGAAATTTTTACCGGTTTTCTCAAGAATAAAAGCCAGCAGCGACCAGGAGCCTGCATGAGGTTAAAGCCCCGAAAGCCAGCTTTCATCTGATACCCAGGACCCTGGGGGCACGGCACCTTTTTCCCACGGAAGATGGCCAAAATTGGCGGCAACTTGCCCCGCCTGTAGGGGGCGCTGTGAGCCAGCAACTGGAAAACTTTGTCGGATTTCTCCAAAACAAAAGCCGGCAGCAACCAGGGGCCTGCATGGGGTAAAAGCCCCGAAAGCCAGCTTTCATCTGATACCCAGGACCCTGCGGGGATGACGCCTTTTTCCTGCGGAAAATTTCCAAAGTTGGCGGCAAAATTGCTCCGCTTCTAGGGGGCGCTGTGAGGCAGCAATTGGCAAACGTTGCCGGATTTCTCCAAAACAAAAGCCGGCAGCGACCAGGGGCCTGCATGGGGTAAAAGCCCCGAAAGCCAGCTTTCATCTGATACCCAGGTCCCTGCGGGGATGACGCCTTTTTCCTGCAGAAAATTTCCAAAGTTGGCGGCAACTTGCCTCATCTTTAGTGGCGCAGTTAAACACCAATTGGAAATTTTTACCGGTTTTCTCAAGAATAAAAGCCAGCAGCGACCAGGGGCCTGCATGGGGTTAAATCCCCGAAAGCCAGCTTTCATCTGGTACCCAGGACCCTTGGTGGATGGCAGCTTTTTCTTGCTGAAAATGGCCAAAATTGGTGGCAACTTGCCCCGCCTGTATGGGCGCTTTGAGGCAGCAAGTGGTAAACATTGCCGGATTTCTCCAAAACAAAAGCCGGCAGCGACCAGGAGCAGCAGGTCGTTAAAGCCCCGAAAGCCAGCTTTCATCTGATACCCAGGAGCCTCGCGGGATGGCGCCATTTTCCTACAAAAATATCCAAAATTGGAGGCAACTTGCCCTGCCTGTAGGGGGTGCTGTGAGGCAGCAACTGGAAAACTTTGCCGGATTTCTCCAAAACAAAAGCCGGCAGCGACCAGGGGCCTGCAGGTGGTAAAAGCCCCGAAAGCCAGCTTTCATCTGATACCCAGGACCCTGGGGGGATGGCGCCTGTTTCCCATGGAAAATGGCCAAAATTGGCGGCAACTTGCCCCGCCTTTAGGGGCGCTGTGAGCCAGCAACTGGAAAACTTTGTCGGATTTCTCCAAAACAAAAGCTGGCAGCGACCAGGAGCCTGCATGGGGTTAAAGCCCCGAAAGCCAGCTTTCATCTGATACCCAGGAGCCTGGGTGGATGGTGATTTTTTTCCACGGAAAATGAACAAAATTGCTGGTAACTTGCCCCGCCTGTAGGGGGTGCTGTAAGACAGCAATTAGCAAACTTTGCCGGATTTCTCAAGAACAAAAGCCGGTAGCAACCAGGGGGCTGCACGGGGTAAAAGCCCGAAAGCCAGCTTTCATCTGATAACCAGGACCCTGCGGGGATGACGCCTTTTTCCTGCAGAAATCTTCCAAAGTTGGCGGCAACTTGCCACATCTTTAGGGGCACTGTTAAACACCAATTGGAAATTTTACCGGTTTTCTCAAGAATAAAAGCCTGCAGCGACCAGGGGCCTGCATGGGTTAAAGCTCCGAAAGCCAGCTTTCATCTGGTACCCAGGACCCTGGGGTCATGGTGATTTTTTTCCCGCGGAAAATGAACAAAATTTGGTGGCAACTTGCCCCGCCTGTAGGGGGCGCTGTAAGACAACAATTCGAAAACTTTGCCGGATTTCTCCAAAACAAAAGCCGGCAGCGACCAGGGGACTGCATGGGGTTAAAGCCTCGAAAGCCAGCTTTCATCTGATACCCAGGACCCTGGCGGGATAGCGCCATTTTCCCATGGACAATGGCCAAAAGATCCAGCAGTTTTCCCTGCCTGTAGGGGGTGCTGTGAGCCAGCAACTGGAAAACTTTGTCGGATTTCTCCAAAACAAAAGCCGGCAGCAACCAGGGGCTTGCATGGGGTAAAAGCCCCGAAAGCCAGCTTTCATCTGATACCCAGGACCCTGCGGGGATGACGCCTTTTTCCTGCGGAAAATTTCCAAAGTTGGGGGCAACTTGCCTCATCTTCAGGGGCGCTGTTAAACACCAATTGGAAATTTTTACCGGTTTTCTCAAGAATAAAAGCCAGCAGCGACCAGGAGACTGCATGAGGTTAAAGCCCGGAAAGCCAGCTTTCATCTGATACCCAGGACCCTGGGGGCACGGCACCTTTTTCCCACAGAAGATGGCCAAAATTGGCGGCAACTTGCCCCGCCTGTAGGGGGCGCTGTGAGCCAGCAACTGGAAAACTTTGTCGGATTTCTCCAAAACAAAAGCCGGCAGCAACCAGGGGCCTGCATGGGGTAAAAGCCCCGAAAGCCAGCTTTCATCTGATACCCAGGACCCTGCGGGGATGACGCCTTTTTCCTGCGGAAAATTTCCAAAGTTGGCGGCAAATTGCTCCGCTTCTAGGGGGCGCTGTGAGCCAGCAATTGGCAAACGTTGCCGGATTTCTCCAAAACAAAAGCCGGCAGCGACCAGGGGCCTGCATGGGGTAAAAGCCCCGAAAGCCAGCTTTCATCTGATACCCAGGTCCCTGCGGGGATGACGCCTTTTTCCTGCAGAAAATTTCCAAAGTTGGCGGCAACTTGCCTCATCTTTAGTGGCGCAGTTAAACACCAATTGGAAATTTTTACCGGTTTTCTCAAGAATAAAAGCCAGCAGCGACCAGGGGCCTGCATGGGGTTAAATCCCCGAAAGCCAGCTTTCATCTGGTACCCAGGACCCTTGGTGGATGGCAGCTTTTTCTTGCTGAAAATGGCCAAAATTGGTGGCAACTTGCCCCGCCTGTATGGGGCGCTTTGAGGCAGCAAGTGGTAAACATTGCCGGATTTCTCCAAAACAAAAGCCGGCAGCGACCAGGAGCAGCAGGTCGTTAAAGCCCCGAAAGCCAGCTTTCATCTGATACACAGGAGCCTCGCGGGATGGCGCCATTTTCCTACAAAAATATCCAAAATTGGAGGCAACTTGCCCTGCCTGTAGGGGGTGCTGTGAGGCAGCAACTGGAAAACTTTGCCGGATTTCTCCAAAACAAAAGCCGGCAGCGACCAGGGGCCTGCAGGTGGTAAAAGCCCCGAAAGCCAGCTTTCATCTGATACCCAGGACCCTGGCGGGATGGCGCCTGTTTCCCATGGAAAATGGCCAAAATTGGCGGCAACTTGCCCCGCCTTTAGGGGCGCTGTGAGCCAGCAACTGGAAAACTTTGTCGGATTTCTCCAAAACAAAAGCTGGCAGCGACCAGGAGCCTGCATGGGGTTAAAGCCCCGAAAGCCAGCTTTCATCTGATACCCAGGAGCCTGGGTGGATGGTGATTTTTTTCCACGGAAAATGAACAAAATTGCTGGTAACTTGCCCCGCATGTAGGGGGTGCTGTAAGACAGCAATTAGCAAACTTTGCCGGATTTCTCAAGAACAAAAGCCGGTAGCAACCAGGGGGCTGCACGGGGTAAAAGCCCCGAAAGCCAGCTTTCATCTGATAACCAGGACCCTGCGGGGATGACGCCTTTTTCCTGCAGAAATCTTCCAAAGTTGGCGGCAAACTTGCCACATCTTTAGGGGCACTGTTAAACACCAATTGGAAATTTTTACCGGTTTTCTCAAGAATAAAAGCCTGCAGCGACCAGGGGCCTGCATGGGGTTAAAGCTCCGAAAGCCAGCTTTCATCTGGTACCCAGGACCCTGGGGTCATGGTGATTTTTTTCCCGCGGAAAATGAACAAAATTGGTGGCAACTTGCCCCGCCTGTAGGGGGCGCTGTAAGACAACAATTCGAAAACTTTGCCGGATTTCTCCAAAACAAAAGCCGGCAGCGACCAGGGGACTGCATGGGGTTAAAGCCTCGAAAGCCAGCTTTCATCTGATACCCAGGACCCTTGGTGGATGGCAGCTTTTTCTTGCTGAAAATATCCAAAATTGGCGGCAACTTGCCCCGCCTGTATGGGGCGCTGTGAGCCAGCAATTGGTAAACTTTGCCGGACTTCTCCAAACAAAAGCCGGCAGCGACCAGGGGCCTGCCGGTGGTTAAAGCCCCGAAAGCCAGCTTTCATCTCGTACCCAGGAGCCTCGCGGGATGGCGCCATTTTCCGACACAAAAATATTCAAAATTGGCGGCAACTTGCCCCGCATGTAGGGGGTGCAGTGAGGCAGCAATTGGAAATTTTTACCGGTTTTCTCAAGAATAAAAGCCAGCAGCGACCAGGAGCCTGCATGGGGTAAAAGCCCCGAAAGCCAGCTTTCATCTGATACCCAGGACCCTGGGGGGATGGTGATTTTTTTCCACGGAAAATGAACAAAATTGCTGGTAACTTGCCCCGCCTGTAGGGGGTGCTGTAAGACAGCAATTAGCAAACTTTGCCGGATTTCTCCAAAACAAAAGCCGGTAGCAACCAGGGGGCTGCACGGGGTAAAAGCCCCGAAAGCCAGCTTTCATCTGATAACCAGGACCCTGCGGGGATGACGCCTTTTTCCTGCAGAAATCTTCCAAAGTTGGCGGCAACTTGCCACATCTTTAGGGGCACTGTTAAACACCAATTGGAAATTTTTACCGGTTTTCTCAAGAATAAAAGCCTGCAGCGACCAGGGGCCTGCATGGGGTTAAAGCCCCGAAAGCCAGCTTTCATCTGGTACCCAGGACCCTGGGGTCATGGTGATTTTTTTCCCGCGGAAAATGAACAAAATTGGTGGCAACTTGCCCCGCCTGTAGGGGGCGCTGTAAGACAACAATTCGAAAACTTTGCCGGATTTCTCCAAAACAAAAGCCGGCAGCGACCAGGGGACTGCATGGGGTTAAAGCCTCGAAAGCCAGCTTTCATCTGATACCCAGGACCCTGGCGGGATAGCGCCATTTTCCCATGGACAATGGCCAAAAGATCCAGCAGTTTTCCCTGCCTGTAGGGGGTGCTGTGAGCCAGCAACTGGAAAACTTTGTCGGATTTCTCCAAAACAAAAGCCGGCAGCAACCAGGGGCTTGCATGGGGTAAAAGCCCCGAAAGCCAGCTTTCATCTGATACCCAGGACCCTGCGGGGATGACGCCTTTTTCCTGCGGAAAATTTCCAAAGTTGGGGGCAACTTGCCTCATCTTCAGGGGCGCTGTTAAACACCAATTGGAAATTTTTACCGGTTTTCTCAAGAATAAAAGCCAGCAGCGACCAGGAGCCTGCATGAGGTTAAAGCCCGGAAAGCCAGCTTTCATCTGATACCCAGGACCCTGGGGGCACGGCACCTTTTTCCCACAGAAGATGGCCAAAATTGGCGGCAACTTGCCCCCGCCTGTAGGGGGCGCTGTGAGCCAGCAACTGGAAAACTTTGTCGGATTTCTCCAAAACAAAGCCGGCAGCAACCAGGGGCCTGCATGGGGTAAAAGCCCCGAAAGCCAGCTTTCATCTGATACCCAGGACCCTGCGGGGATGACGCCTTTTTCCTGCGGAAAATTTCCAAAGTTGGCGGCAAATTGCTCCGCTTCTAGGGGGCGCTGTGAGCCAGCAATTGGCAAACGTTGCCGGATTTCTCCAAAACAAAAGCCGGCAGCGACCAGGGGCCTGCATGGGGTAAAAGCCCCGAAAGCCAGCTTTCATCTGATACCCAGGTCCCTGCGGGGATGACGCCTTTTTCCTGCAGAAAATTTCCAAAGTTGGCGGCAACTTGCCTCATCTTTAGTGGCGCAGTTAAACACCAATTGGAAATTTTTTACCGGTTTTCTCAAGAATAAAAGCCAGCAGCGACCAGGGGCCTGCATGGGGTTAAATCCCCGAAAGCCAGCTTTCATCTGGTACCCAGGACCCTTGGTGGATGGCAGCTTTTTCTTGCTGAAAATGGCCAAAATTGGTGGCAACTTGCCCCGCCTGTATGGGGCGCTTTGAGGCAGCAAGTGGTAAACATTGCCGGATTTCTCCAAAACAAAAGCCGGCAGCGACCAGGAGCAGCAGGTCGTTAAAGCCCCGAAAGCCAGCTTTCATCTGATACCCAGGAGCCTCGCGGGATGGCGCCATTTTCCTACAAAAATATCCAAAATTGGAGGCAACTTGCCCTGCCTGTAGGGGGTGCTGTGAGGCAGCAACTGGAAAACTTTGCCGGATTTCTCCAAAACAAAAGCCGGCAGCGACCAGGGGCCTGCAGGTGGTAAAAGCCCCGAAAGCCAGCTTTCATCTGATACCCAGGACCCTGGCGGGATGGCGCCTGTTTCCCATGGAAAATGGCCAAAATTGGCGGCAACTTGCCCCGCCTTTAGGGGCGCTGTGAGCCAGCAACTGGAAAACTTTGTCGGATTTCTCCAAAACAAAAGCTGGCAGCGACCAGGAGCCTGCATGGGGTTAAAGCCCCGAAAGCCAGTTTTCATCTGATACCCAGGAGCCTGGGTGGATGGTGATTTTTTTCCACGGAAAATGAACAAAATTGCTGGTAACTTGCCCCGCATGTAGGGGGTGCTGTAAGACAGCAATTAGCAAACTTTGCCGGATTTCTCAAGAACAAAAGCCGGTAGCAACCAGGGGGCTGCACGGGGTAAAAGCCCCGAAAGCCAGCTTTCATCTGATAACCAGGACCCTGCGGGATGACGCCTTTTTCCTGCAGAAATCTTCCAAAGTTGGCGGCAACTTGCCACATCTTTAGGTGCACTGTTAAACACCAATTGGAAATTTTTACCGGTTTTCTCAAGAATAAAAGCCTGCAGCGACCAGGGGCCTGCATGGGGTTAAAGCTCCGAAAGCCAGCTTTCATCTGGTACCCAGGACCCTGGGGTCATGGTGATTTTTTTCCCGCGGAAAATGAACAAAATTGGTGGCAACTTGCCCCGCCTGTAGGGGGCGCTGTAAGACAACAATTCGAAAACTTTGCCGGATTTCTCCAAAACAAAAGCCGGCAGCGACCAGGGGACTGCATGGGGTTAAAGCCTCGAAAGCCAGCTTTCATCTGATACCCAGGACCCTTGGTGGATGGCAGCTTTTTCTTGCTGAAAATATCCAAAATTGGCGGCAACTTGCCCCGCCTGTATGGGGCGCTTTGAGGCAGCAAGTGGTAAACTTTGCCGGACTTCTCCAAAACAAAAGCCGGCAGCGACCAGGGGCCTGCCGGTGGTTAAAGCCCCGAAAGCCAGCTTTCATCTCGTACCCAGGAGCCTCGCGGGATGGCGCCATTTTCCGACACAAAAATATTCAAAATTGGCGGCAACTTGCCCCGCATGTAGGGGGTGCAGTGAGGCAGCAATTGGAAATTTTTACCGGTTTTCTCAAGAATAAAAGCCAGCAGCGACCAGGAGCCTGCATGGGGTAAAAGCCCCGAAAGCCAGCTTTCATCTGATACCCAGGACCCTGGGGGGATGGTGATTTTTTTCCACGGAAAATGAACAAAATTGCTGGTAACTTGCCCCGCCTGTAGGGGGTGCTGTAAGACGGCAATTAGCAAACTTTGCCGGATTTCTCAAGAACAAAAGCCGGTAGCAACCAGGGGGCTGCACGGGGTAAAAGCCCCGAAAGCCAGCTTTCATCTGATAACCAGGACCCTGCGGGGATGACGCCTTTTTCCTGCAGAAATCTTCCAAAGTTGGCGGCAACTTGCCACATCTTTAGGGGCACTGTTAAACACCAATTGGAATTTTTACCGGTTTTCCTCAAGAATAAAAGCCTGCAGCGACCAGGGGCCTGCATGGGGTTAAAGCTCCGAAAGCCAGCTTTCATCTGGTACCCAGGACCCTGGGGTCATGGTGATTTTTTTCCCCGCGGAAAATGAACAAAATTGGTGGCAACTTGCCCCGCCTGTAGGGGGCGCTGTAAGACAACAATTCGAAAACTTTGCCGGATTTCTCCAAAACAAAAGCCGGCAGCGACCAGGGGACTGCATGGGGTTAAAGCCTCGAAAGCCAGCTTTCATCTGATACCCAGGACCCTGGCGGGATAGGGCCATTTTCCCCATGGACAATGGCCAAAAGATGCAGCAGTTTTCCCTGCCTGTAGGGGGCGCTGTGAGCCAGCAACTGGAAAACTTTGTCGGATTTCTCCAAAACAAAAGCTGGCAGCGACCAGGAGCCTGCATGGGGTTAAAGCCCCGAAAGCCAGCTTTCATCTGATACCCAGGAGCCTGGGTGGATGGTGATTTTTTTCCACGGAAAATGAACAAAATTGCTGGTAACTTGCCCCGCCTGTAGGGGGTGCTGTAAGACAGCAATTAGCAAACTTTGCCGGATTTCTCAAGAACAAAAGCCGGTAGCAACCAGGGGGCTGCACGGGGTAAAAGCCCCGAAAGCCAGCTTTCATCTGATAACCAGGACCCTGCGGGGATGACGCCTTTTTCCTGCAGAAATCTTCCAAAGTTGGCGGCAACTTGCCACATCTTTAGGGGCACTGTTAAACACCAATTGGAAATTTTTACCGGTTTTCTCAAGAATAAAAGCCTGCAGCGACCAGGGGCCTGCATGGGGTTAAAGCTCCGAAAGCCAGCTTTCATCTGGTACCCAGGACCCTGGGGTCATGGTGATTTTTTTCCCGCGGAAAATGAACAAAATTGGTGGCAACTTGCCCCGCCTGTAGGGGGCGCTGTAAGACAACAATTCGAAAACTTTGCCGGATTTCTCCAAAACAAAAGCCGGCAGCGACCAGGGGACTGCATGGGGTTAAAGCCTCGAAAGCCAGCTTTCATCTGATACCCAGGACCCTGGCGGGATAGCGCCATTTTCCCATGGACAATGGCCAAAAGATCCAGCAGTTTTCCCCTGCCTGTAGGGGGGGTGCTGTGAGCCAGCAACTGGAAAACTTTGTCGGATTTCTCCAAAACAAAAGCCGGCAGCAACCAGGGGCTTGCATGGGGTAAAAGCCCCGAAAGCCAGCTTTCATCTGATACCCAGGACCCTGCGGGGATGACGCCTTTTTCCTGCGGAAAATTTCCAAAGTTGGGGGCAACTTGCCTCATCTTCAGGGGCGCTGTTAAACACCAATTGGAAATTTTTACCGGTTTTCTCAAGAATAAAAGCCAGCAGCGACCAGGAGACTGCATGAGGTTAAAGCCCGGAAAGCCAGCTTTCATCTGATACCCAGGACCCTGGGGGCACGGCACCTTTTTCCCACAGAAGATGGCCAAAATTGGCGGCAACTTGCCCCGCCTGTAGGGGGCGCTGTGAGCCAGCAACTGGAAAACTTTGTCGGATTTCTCCAAAACAAAAGCCGGCAGCAACCAGGGGCCTGCATGGGGTAAAAGCCCCGAAAGCCAGCTTTCATCTGATACCCAGGACCCTGCGGGGATGACGCCTTTTTCCTGCGGAAAATTTCCAAAGTTGGCGGCAAATTGCTCCGCTTCTAGGGGGCGCTGTGAGCCAGCAATTGGCAAACGTTGCCGGATTTCTCCAAAACAAAAGCCGGCAGCGACCAGGGGCCTGCATGGGGTAAAAGCCCCGAAAGCCAGCTTTCATCTGATACCCAGGTCCCTGCGGGGATGACGCCTTTTTCCTGCAGAAAATTTCCAAAGTTGGCGGCAACTTGCCTCATCTTTAGTGGCGCAGTTAAACACCAATTGGAAATTTTTACCGGTTTTCTCAAGAATAAAAGCCAGCAGCGACCAGGGGCCTGCATGGGGTTAAATCCCCGAAAGCCAGCTTTCATCTGGTACCCAGGACCCTTGGTGGATGGCAGCTTTTTCTTGCTGAAAATGGCCAAAATTGGTGGCAACTTGCCCCGCCTGTATGGGGCGCTTTGAGGCAGCAAGTGGTAAACATTGCCGGATTTCTCCAAAACAAAAGCCGGCAGCGACCAGGAGCAGCAGGTCGTTAAAGCCCCGAAAGCCAGCTTTCATCTGATACCCAGGAGCCTCGCGGGATGGCGCCATTTTCCTACAAAAATATCCAAAATTGGAGGCAACTTGCCCTGCCTGTAGGGGGTGCTGTGAGGCAGCAACTGGAAAACTTTGCCGGATTTCTCCAAAACAAAAGCCGGCAGCGACCAGGGGCCTGCAGGTGGTAAAAGCCCCGAAAGCCAGCTTTCATCTGATACCCAGGACCCTGGCGGGATGGCGCCTGTTTCCCATGGAAAATGGCCAAAATTGGCGGCAACTTGCCCCGCCTTTAGGGGCGCTGTGAGCCAGCAACTGGAAAACTTTGTCGGATTTCTCCAAAACAAAAGCTGGCAGCGACCAGGAGCCTGCATGGGGTTAAAGCCCCGAAAGCCAGCTTTCATCTGATACCCAGGAGCCTGGGTGGATGGTGATTTTTTTCCACGGAAAATGAACAAAATTGCTGGTAACTTGCCCCGCCTGTAGGGGGTGCTGTAAGACAGCAATTAGCAAACTTTGCCGGATTTCTCAAGAACAAAAGCCGGTAGCAACCAGGGGGCTGCACGGGGTAAAAGCCCCGAAAGCCAGCTTTCATCTGATAACCAGGACCCTGCGGGGATGACGCCTTTTTCCTGCAGAAATCTTCCAAAGTTGGCGGCAACTTGCCACATCTTTAGGGGCACTGTTAAACACCAATTGGAAATTTTTACCGGTTTTCTCAAGAATAAAAAGCCTGCAGCGACCAGGGGCCTGCATGGGGTTAAAGCTCCGAAAGCCAGCTTTCATCTGGTACCCAGGACCCTGGGGTCATGGTGATTTTTTTCCCGCGGAAAATGAACAAAATTGGTGGCAACTTGCCCCGCCTGTAGGGGGCGCTGTAAGACAACAATTCGAAAACTTTGCCGGATTTCTCCAAAACAAAAGCCGGCAGCGACCAGGGGACTGCATGGGGTTAAAGCCTCGAAAGCCAGCTTTCATCTGATACCCAGGACCCTTGGTGGATGGCAGCTTTTTCTTGCTGAAAATATCCAAAATTGGCGGCAACTTGCCCCGCCTGTAGGGGGCGCTGTGAGCCAGCAATTGGTAAACTTTGCCGGACTTCTCCAAAACAAAAGCCGGCAGCGACCAGGGGCCTGCCGGTGGTTAAAGCCCCGAAAGCCAGCTTTCATCTCGTACCCAGGAGCCTCGCGGGATGGCGCCATTTTCCGACACAAAAATATTCAAAATTGGCGGCAACTTGCCCCGCATGTAGGGGGTGCTGTAAGACAGCAATTAGCAAACTTTGCCGGATTTCTCAAGAACAAAAGCCGGTAGCAACCAGGGGGCTGCACGGGGTAAAAGCCCCGAAAGCCAGCTTTCATCTGATAACCAGGACCCTGCGGGGATGACGCCTTTTTCCTGCAGAAATCTTCCAAAGTTGGCGGCAACTTGCCACATCTTTAGGGGCACTGTTAAACACCAATTGGAAATTTTTACCGGTTTTCTCAAGAATAAAAGCCTGCAGCGACCAGGGGCCTGCATGGGGTTAAAGCTCCGAAAGCCAGCTTTCATCTGGTACCCAGGACCCTGGGGTCATGGTGATTTTTTTCCCGCGGAAAATGAACAAAATTGGTGGCAACTTGCCCCGCCTGTAGGGGGCGCTGTAAGACAACAATTCGAAAACTTTGCCGGATTTCTCCAAAACAAAAGCCGGCAGCGACCAGGGGACTGCATGGGGTTAAAGCCTCGAAAGCCAGCTTTCATCTGATACCCAGGACCCTGGCGGGATAGCGCCATTTTCCCATGGACAATGGCCAAAAGATCCAGCAGTTTTCCCTGCCTGTAGGGGGCGCTGTGAGCCAGCAACTGGAAAACTTTGTCGGATTTCTCCAAAACAAAAGCCGGCAGCAACCAGGGGCTTGCATGGGGTAAAAGCCCCGAAAGCCAGCTTTCATCTGATACCCAGGACCCTGCGGGGATGACGCCTTTTTCCTGCGGAAAATTTCCAAAGTTGGGGGCAACTTGCCTCATCTTCAGGGGCGCTGTTAAACACCAATTGGAAATTTTTACCGGTTTTCTCAAGAATAAAAGCCAGCAGCGACCAGGAGCCTGCATGAGGTTAAAGCCCCGAAAGCCCAGCTTTCATCTGATACCCAGGACCCTGGGGCACGGCACCTTTTTCCCACGGAAGATGGCCAAAATTGGCGGGCAACTTGCCCCGCCTGTAGGGGGCGCTGTGAGCCAGCAACTGGAAAACTTTGTCGGATTTCTCCAAAACAAAAGCCAGCAGCAACCAGGGGCCTGCATGGGGTAAAAGCCCCGAAAGCCAGCTTTCATCTGATACCCAGGACCCTGCGGGGATGACGCCTTTTTCCTGCGGAAAATTTCCAAAGTTGGCGGCAAATTGCTCCGCTTCTAGGGGGCGCTGTGAGGCAGCAATTGGCAAACGTTGCCGGATTTCTCCAAAACAAAAGCCGGCAGCGACCAGGGGCCTGCATGGGGTAAAAGCCCCGAAAGCCAGCTTTCATCTGATACCCAGGTCCCTGCGGGGATGACGCCTTTTTCCTGCAGAAAATTTCCAAAGTTGGCGGCAACTTGCCTCATCTTTAGTGGCGCAGTTAAACACCAATTGGAAATTTTTACCGGTTTTCTCAAGAATAAAAGCCAGCAGCGACCAGGGGCCTGCATGGGGTTAAATCCCCGAAAGCCAGCTTTCATCTGGTACCCAGGACCCTTGGTGGATGGCAGCTTTTTCTTGCTGAAAATGGCCAAAATTGGTGGCAACTTGCCCCGCCTGTATGGGGCGCTTTGAGGCAGCAAGTGGTAAACATTGCCGGATTTCTCCAAAACAAAAGCCGGCAGCGACCAGGAGCAGCAGGTCGTTAAAGCCCCAAAAGCCAGCATTCATCTGATACCCAGGAGCCTCGCGGGATGGCGCCATTTTCCTACAAAAATATCCAAAATTGGAGGCAACTTGCCCTGCCTGTAGGGGGTGCTGTGAGGCAGCAACTGGAAAACTTTGCCGGATTTCTCCAAAACAAAAGCCGGCAGCGACCAGGGGCCTGCAGGTGGTAAAAGCCCCGAAAGCCAGCTTTCATCTGATACCCAGGACCCTGGCGGGATGGCGCCTGTTTCCCATGGAAAATGGCCAAAATTGGCGGCAACTTGCCCCGCCTTTAGGGGCGCTGTGAGCCAGCAACTGGAAAACTTTGTCGGATTTCTCCAAAACAAAAGCTGGCAGCGACCAGGAGCCTGCATGGGGTTAAAGCCCCGAAAGCCAGCTTTCATCTGATACCCAGGAGCCTGGGTGGATGGTGATTTTTTTCCACGGAAAATGAACAAAATTGCTGGTAACTTGCCCCGCCTGTAGGGGGTGCTGTAAGACAGCAATTAGCAAACTTTGCCGGATTTCTCAAGAACAAAAGCCGGTAGCAACCAGGGGGCTGCACGGGGTAAAAGCCCCGAAAGCCAGCTTTCATCTGATAACCAGGACCCTGCGGGGATGACGCCTTTTTCCTGCAGAAATCTTCCAAAGTTGGCGGCAACTTGCCACATCTTTAGGGGCACTGTTAAACACCAATTGGAAATTTTTACCGGTTTTCTCAAGAATAAAAGCCTGCAGCGACCAGGGGCCTGCATGGGGTTAAAGCTCCGAAAGCCAGCTTTCATCTGGTACCCAGGACCCTGGGGTCATGGTGATTTTTTTCCCGCGGAAAATGAACAAAATTGGTGGCAACTTGCCCCGCCTGTAGGGGGCGCTGTAAGACAACAATTCGAAAACTTTGCCGGATTTCTCCAAAACAAAAGCCGGCAGCGACCAGGGGGACTGCATGGGGTTAAAGCCTCGAAAGCCAGCTTTCATCTGATACCCAGGACCCTTGGTGGATGGCAGCTTTTTCTTGCTGAAAATATCCAAAATTGGCGGCAACTTGCCCCGCCTGTAGGGGGGCGCTGTGAGCCAGCAATTGGTAAACTTTGCCGGACTTCTCCAAAACAAAAGCGGCAGCGACCAGGGGCCTGCCGGTGGTTAAAGCCCGAAAGCCAGCTTTCATCTCGTACCCAGGAGCCTCGCGGGATGGCGCCATTTTCCGACACAAAAATATTCAAAATTGGCGGCAACTTGCCCCGCATGTAGGGGGGTGCTGTAAGACAGCAATTAGCAAACTTTGCCGGATTTCTCAAGAACAAAAGCCGGGTAGCAACCAGGGGGCTGCACGGGTAAAACCCCGAAAGCCAGCTTTCATCTGATAACCAGGACCCTGCGGGGATGACGCCTTTTTCCTGCAGAAATCTTCCAAAGTTGGCGGCAACTTGCCACATCTTTAGGGGCGCTGTTAAACACCAATTGGAAATTTTTACCGGTTTTCTCAAGAATAAAAGCCTGCAGCGACCAGGGGCCTGCATGGGGTTAAAGCTCCGAAAGCCAGCTTTCATCTGGTACCCAGGACCCTGGGGTCATGGTGATTTTTTTTCCCGCGGAAAATGAACAAAATTGGTGGCAACTTGCCCCGCCTGTAGGGGGCGCTGTAAGACAACAATTCGAAAACTTTGCCGGATTTCTCCAAAACAAAAGCCGGCAGCGACCAGGGGACTGCATGGGGTTAAAGCCTCGAAAGCCAGCTTTCATCTGATACCCAGGACCCTGGCGGGATAGCGCCATTTTCCCATGGACAATGGCCAAAAGATCCAGCAGTTTTCCCTGCCTGTAGGGGGCGCTGTGAGCCAGCAACTGGAAAACTTTGTCGGATTTCTCCAAAACAAAAGCCGGCAGCAACCAGGGGCTTGCATGGGGTAAAAGCCCCGAAAGCCAGCTTTCATCTGATACCCAGGACCCTGCGGGGATGACGCCTTTTTCCTGCGGAAAATTTCCAAAGTATGGGGGCAACTTGCCTCATCTTCAGGGGCCGCTGTTAAACACCAATTGGAAATTTTTACGGTTTTCTCAAGAATAAAAGCCAGCAGCGACCAGGAGCCTGCATGAGGTTAAAGCCCCGAAAGCCAGCTTTCATCTGATACCCAGGACCCTGGGGGCACGGCACCTTTTTCCCACGGAAGATGGCCAAAATTGGCGGCAACTTGCCCCGCCTGTAGGGGGCGCTGTGAGCCAGCAACTGGAAAACTTTGTCGGATTTCTCCAAAACAAAAGCCAGCAGCAACCAGGGGCCTGCATGGGGTAAAAGCCCCGAAAGCCAGCTTTCATCTGATACCCAGGACCCTGCGGGGATGACGCCTTTTTCCTGCGGAAAATTTCCAAAGTTGGCGGCAAATTGCTCCGCTTCTAGGGGGCGCTGTGAGGCAGCAATTGGCAAACGTTGCCGGATTTCTCCAAAACAAAAGCCGGCAGCGACCAGGGGCCTGCATGGGGTAAAAGCCCCGAAAGCCAGCTTTCATCTGATACCCAGGTCCCTGCGGGGATGACGCCTTTTTCCTGCAGAAAATTTCCAAAGTTGGCGGCAACTTGCCTCATCTTTAGTGGCGCAGTTAAACACCAATTGGAAATTTTTACCGGTTTTCTCAAGAATAAAAGCCAGCAGCGACCAGGGGCCTGCATGGGGTTAAATCCCCGAAAGCCAGCTTTCATCTGGTACCCAGGACCCTTGGTGGATGGCAGCTTTTTCTTGCTGAAAATGGCCAAAATTGGTGGCAACTTGCCCCGCCTGTATGGGGCGCTTTGAGGCAGCAAGTGGTAAACATTGCCGGATTTCTCCAAAACAAAAGCCGGCAGCGACCAGGAGCAGCAGGTCGTTAAAGCCCCGAAAGCCAGCATTCATCTGATACCCAGGAGCCTCGCGGGATGGCGCCATTTTCCTACAAAAATATCCAAAATTGGAGGCAACTTGCCCTGCCTGTAGGGGGTGCTGTGAGGCAGCAACTGGAAAACTTTGCCGGATTTCTCCAAAACAAAAGCCGGCAGCGACCAGGGGCCTGCAGGTGGTAAAAGCCCCGAAAGCCAGCTTTCATCTGATACCCAGGACCCTGGCGGGATGGCGCCTGTTTCCCATGGAAAATGGCCAAAATTGGCGGCAACTTGCCCCGCCTTTAAGGGGCGCTGTGAGCCAGCAACTGGAAAACTTTGTCGGATTTCTCCAAAACAAAAGCTGGCAGCGACCAGGAGCCTGCATGGGGTTAAAGCCCGAAAGCCAGCTTTCATCTGATACCCAGGAGCCTGGGTGGATGGTGATTTTTTTCCACGGAAAATGAACAAAATTGCTGGTAACTTGCCCCGCCTGTAGGGGGTGCTGTAAGACAGCAATTAGCAAACTTGCCGGATTTCTCAAGAACAAAAGCCTGGTAGCAACCAGGGGGCTGCACGGGGTAAAAGCCCCGAAAGCCAGCTTTCATCTGATAACCAGGACCCTGCGGGGATGACGCCTTTTTCCTGCAGAAATCTTCCAAAGTTGGCGGCAACTTGCCACATCTTTAGGGGCACTGTTAAACACCAATTGGAAATTTTTACCGGTTTTCTCAAGAATAAAAGCCTGCAGCGACCAGGGGCCTGCATGGGGTTAAAGCTCCGAAAGCCAGCTTTCATCTGGTACCCAGGACCCTGGGGTCATGGTGATTTTTTTCCCGCGGAAAATGAACAAAATTGGTGGCAACTTGCCCCGCCTGTAGGGGGCGCTGTAAGACAACAATTCGAAAACTTTGCCGGATTTCTCCAAAACAAAAGCCGGCAGCGACCAGGGGACTGCATGGGGTTAAAGCCTCGAAAGCCAGCTTTCATCTGATACCCAGGACCCTTGGTGGATGGCAGCTTTTTCTTGCTGAAAATATCCAAAATTGGCGGCAACTTGCCCCGCCTGTAGGGGGCGCTGTGAGCCAGCAATTGGTAAACTTTGCCGGACTTCTCCAAAACAAAAGCCGGCAGCGACCAGGGGCCTGCCGGTGGTTAAAGCCCCGAAAGCCAGCTTTCATCTCGTACCCAGGAGCCTCGCGGGATGGCGCCATTTTCCGACACAAAAATATTCAAAATTGGCGGCAACTTGCCCCGCATGTAGGGGGTGCTGTAAGACAGCAATTAGCAAACTTTGCCGGATTTCTCAAGAACAAAAGCCGGTAGCAACCAGGGGGCTGCACGGGGTAAAACCCCGAAAGCCAGCTTTCATCTGATAACCAGGACCCTGCGGGGATGACGCCTTTTTCCTGCAGAAATCTTCCAAAGTTGGCGGCAACTTGCCACATCTTTAGGGGCGCTGTTAAACACCAATTGGAAATTTTTACCGGTTTTCTCAAGAATAAAAGCCTGCAGCGACCAGGGGCCTGCATGGGGTTAAAGCTCCGAAAGCCAGCTTTCATCTGGTACCCAGGACCCTGGGTCATGGTGATTTTTTTCCCGCGGAAAATGAACAAAATTGGTGGCAACTTGCCCCGCCTGTAGGGGGCGCTGTAAAGACAACAATTCGAAAACTTTGCCGGATTTCTCCAAAACAAAAGCCGGCAGCGACCAGGGTGACTGCATGGGGTTAAAGCCTCGAAAGCCAGCTTTCATCTGATACCCAGGACCCTGGCGGGATAGCGCCATTTTCCCATGGACAATGGCCAAAAGATCCAGCAGTTTTCCCTGCCTGTTGGGGGCGCTGTGAGCCAGCAACTGGAAAACTTTGTCGGATTTCTCCAAAACAAAAGCCGGCAGCAACCAGGGGCTTGCATGGGGTAAAAAGCCCCGAAAGCCAGCTTTCATCTGATACCCAGGACCCTGCGGGGATGACGCCTTTTTCCTGCGGAAAATTTCCAAAGTTGGGGGCAACTTGCCTCATCTTCAGGGGCGCTGTTAAACACCAATTGGAAATTTTTACCGGTTTTCTCAAGAATAAAAGCCAGCAGCGACCAGGAGCCAGCATGAGGTTAAAGCCCCGAAAGCCAGCTTTCATCTGATACCCAGGACCCTGGGGGCACGGCACCTTTTTCCCACGGAAGATGGCCAAAATTGGCGGCAACTTGCCCCGCCTGTAGGGGGCGCTGTGAGCCAGCAACTGGAAAACTTTGTCGGATTTCTCCAAAACAAAAGCCAGCAGCAACCAGGGGCCTGCATGGGGTAAAAGCCCCGAAAGCCAGCTTTCATCTGATACCCAGGACCCTGCGGGGATGACGCCTTTTTCCTGCGGAAAATTTCCAAAGTTGGCGGCAAATTGCTCCGCTTCTAGGGTGCGCTGTGAGGCAGCAATTGGCAAACGTTGCCGGATTTCTCCAAAACAAAAGCCGGCAGCGACCAGGGGCCTGCATGGGGTAAAAGCCCCGAAAGCCAGCTTTCATCTGATACCCAGGTCCCTGCGGGGATGACGCCTTTTTCCTGCAGAAAATTTCCAAAGTTGGCGGCAACTTGCCTCATCTTTAGTGGCGCAGTTAAACACCAATTGGAAATTTTTACCGGTTTTCTCAAGAATAAAAGCCAGCAGCGACCAGGGGCCTGCATGGGGTTAAATCCCCGAAAGCCAGCTTTCATCTGGTACCCAGGACCCTTGGTGGATGGCAGCTTTTTCTTGCTGAAAATGGCCAAAATTGGTGGCAACTTGCCCCCCCTGTATGGGGCGCTTTGAGGCAGCAAGTGGTAAACATTGCCGGATTTCTCCAAAACAAAAGCGGGCAGCGACCAGGAGCAGCAGGTCGTTAAAGCCCCGAAAGCCAGCTTTCATCTGATACCCAGGAGCCTCGCGGGATGGCGCCATTTTCCTACAAAAATATCCAAAATTGGAGGCAACTTGCCCTGCCTGTAGGGGGTGCTGTGAGGCAGCAACTGGAAAACTTTGCCGGATTTCTCCAAAACAAAAGCCGGCAGCGACCAGGGGCCTGCAGGTGGTAAAAGCCCCGAAAGCCAGCTTTCATCTGATACCCAGGACCCTGGCGGGATGGCGCCTGTTTCCCATGGAAAATGGCCAAAATTGGCGGCAACTTGCCCCGCCTTTAGGGGCGCTGTGAGCCAGCAACTGGAAAACTTTGTCGGATTTCTCCAAAACAAAAGCTGGCAGCGACCAGGAGCCTGCATGGGGTTAAAGCCCCGAAAGCCAGCTTTCATCTGATACCCAGGAGCCTGGGTGGATGGTGATTTTTTTCCACGGAAAATGAACAAAATTGCTGGTAACTTGCCCCGCCTGTAGGGGGTGCTGTAAGACGGCAATTAGCAAACTTTGCCGGATTTCTCAAGAACAAAAGCCGGTAGCAACCAGGGGGCTGCACGGGGTAAAACCCCGAAAGCCAGCTTTCATCTGATAACCAGGACCCTGCGGGGATGACGCCTTTTTCCTGCAGAAATCTTCCAAAGTTGGCGGCAACTTGCCACATCTTTAGGGGCACTGTTAAACACCAATTGGAAATTTTTACCGGTTTTCTCAAGAATAAAAGCCTGCAGCGACCAGGGGCCTGCATGGGGTTAAAGCTCCGAAAGCCAGCTTTCATCTGGTACCCAGGACCCTGGGGTCATGGTGATTTTTTTCCCGCGGAAAATGAACAAAATTGGTGGCAACTTGCCCCGCCTGTAGGGGGCGCTGTAAGACAACAATTCGAAAACTTTGCCGGATTTCTCCAAAACAAAAGCCGGCAGCGACCAGGGGACTGCATGGGGTTAAAGCCTCGAAAGCCAGCTTTCATCTGATACCCAGGACCCTTGGTGGATGGCAGCTTTTTCTTGCTGAAAATATCCAAAATTGGCGGCAACTTGCCCCGCCTGTAGGGGGCGCTGTGAGCCAGCAATTGGTAAACTTTGCCGGACTTCTCCAAAACAAAAGCCGGCAGCGACCAGGGGCCTGCCGGTGGTTAAAGCCCCGAAAGCCAGCTTTCATCTCGTACCCAGGAGCCTCGCGGGATGGCGCCATTTTCCGACACAAAAAATATTCAAAATTGGCGGCAACTTGCCCCGCATGTAGGGGGTGCTGTAAGACAGCAATTAGCAAACTTTGCCGGATTTCTCAAGAACAAAAGCTGGTAGCAACCAGGGGGCTGCACGGGGTAAAAGCCCCGAAAGCCAGCTTTCATCTGATAACCAGGACCCTGCGGGGATGACGCCTTTTTCCTGCAGAAATCTTCCAAAGTTGGCGGCAACTTGCCACATCTTTAGGGGCACTGTTAAACACCAATTGGAAATTTTTACCGGTTTTCTCAAGAATAAAAGCCTGCAGCGACCAGGGGCCTGCATGGGGTTAAAGCTCCGAAAGCCAGCTTTCATCTGGTACCCAGGACCCTGGGGTCATGGTGATTTTTTTCCCGCGGAAAATGAACAAAATTGGTGGCAACTTGCCCTGCCTGTAGGGGGCGCTGTAAGACAACAATTCGAAAACTTTGCCGGATTTCTCCAAAACAAAAGCCGGCAGCGACCAGGGGACTGCATGGGGTTAAAGCCTCGAAAGCCAGCTTTCATCTGATACCAGGACCCTGGCGGGATAGCGCCATTTTCCCATGGACAATGGCCAAAAGATCCAGCAGTTTTCCCTGCCTGTAGGGGGCGCTGTGAGCCAGCAACTGGAAAACTTTGTCGGATTTCTCCAAAACAAAAGCCCGGCAGCAACCAGGGGCTTGCATGGGGTAAAAGCCCCGAAAGCCAGCTTTCATCTGATACCCAGGACCCTGCGGGGATGACGCCTTTTTCCTGCGGAAAATTTCCAAAGTTGGGGGGCAACTTGCCTCATCTTCAGGGGCGCTGTTAAACACCAATTGGAAATTTTTACCGGTTTCTCAAGAATAAAAGCCAGCAGCGACCAGGAGCCTGCATGAGGTTAAAGCCCGGAAAGCCAGCTATCATCTGATACCCAGGACCCTGGGGGCACGGCACCTTTTTCCCACGGAAGATGGCCAAAATTGGCGGCAACTTGCCCCGCCTGTAGGGGGCGCTGTGAGCCAGCAACTGGAAAACTTTGTCGGATTTCTCCAAAACAAAAGCCGGCAGCAACCAGGGGCCTGCATGGGGTTAAAAGCCCCGAAAGCCAGCTTTCATCTGATACCCAGGACCCTGCGGGGATGACGCCTTTTTCCTGCGGAAAATTTCCAAAGTTGGCGGCAAATTGCTCCGCTTCTAGGGGGCGCTGTGAGGCAGCAATTGGCAAACATTGCCGGATTTCTCAAAAACAAAAGCCGGCAGCGACCAGGGGCCCTGCATGGGGTAAAAGCCCCGAAAGCCAGCTTTCATCTGATAACCAGGTCCCTGCGGGGATGACGCCTTTTTCCTGCAGAAAATTTCCAAAGTTGGCGGCAACTTGCCTCATCTTTAGTGGCGCAGTTAAACACCAATTGGAAATTTTTACCGGTTTTCTCAAGAATAAAAGCCAGCAGCGACCAGGGGCCTGCATGGGGTTAAATCCCCGAAAGCCAGCTTTCATCTGGTACCCAGGACCCTTGGTGGATGGCAGCTTTTTCTTGCTGAAAATGGCCAAATTGGTGGCAACTTGCCCCCCTGTATGGGGCGCTTTGAGGCAGCAAGTGGTAAACATTGCCGGATTTCTCCAAAACAAAAGCCGGCAGCGACCAGGAGCAGCAGGTCGTTAAAGCCCCGAAAGCCAGCTTTCATCTGATACCCAGGAGCCTCGCGGGATGGCGCCATTTTCCTACAAAAATATCCAAAATTGGAGGCAACTTGCCCTGCCTGTAGGGGGTGCTGTGAGGCAGCAACTGGAAAACTTTGTCGGATTTCTCCAAAACAAAAGCCGGCAGCGACCAGGAGCCTGCATGGGGTTAAAGCCCCGAAAGCCAGCTTTCATCTGATACCCAGGACCCTGGGGGGATGGTGATTTTTTTCCACGGAAAATGAACAAAATTGCTGGTAACTTGCCCCGCCTGTAGGGGGTGCTGTAAGACAGCAATTAGCAAACTTTGCCGGATTTCTCAAGAACAAAAGCCGGTAGCAACCAGGGGGCTGCACGGGGTAAAAGCCCCGAAAGCCAGCTTTCATCTGATAACCAGGACCCTGCGGGGATGACGCCTTTTTCCTGCAGAAATCTTCCAAAGTTGGCGGCAACTTGCCACATCTTTAGGGGCACTGTTAAACACCAATTGGAAATTTTTACCGGTTTTCTCAAGAATAAAAGCCTGCAGCGACCAGGGGCCTGCATGGGGTTAAAGCTCCGAAAGCCAGCTTTCATCTGGTACCCAGGACCCTGGGGTCATGGTGATTTTTTTCCCGCGGAAATGAACAAAATTGGTGGCAACTTGCCCCGCCTGTAGGGGGCGCTGTAAGACAACAATTCGAAAACTTTGCCGGATTTCTCCAAAACAAAAGCCGGCAGCGACCAGGGGACTGCATGGGGTTAAAGCCTCGAAAGCCAGCTTTCATCTGATACCCAGGACCCTTGGTGGATGGCAGCTTTTTCTTGCTGAAAATATCCAAAATTGGCGGCAACTTGCCCCGCCTGTATGGGGCGCTGTGAGCCAGCAATTGGTAAACTTTGCCCGGACTTCTCCAAAACAAAAGCCGGCAGCGACCAGGGGCCTGCCGGTGGTTAAAGCCCGAAAGCCAGCTTTCATCTCGTACCCAGGAGCCTCGCGGGATGGCGCCATTTTCCGACACAAAAATATTCAAAATTGGCGGCAACTTGCCCCGCATGTAGGGGGTGCAGTGAGGCAGCAATTGGAAATTTTTACCGGTTTTCTCAAGAATAAAAGCCAGCAGCGACCAGGAGCCTGCATGGGGTAAAAGCCCCGAAAGCCAGCTTTCATCTGATACCCAGGACCCTGGGGGGATGGTGATTTTTTTCCACGGAAAATGAACAAAATTGCTGGTAACTTGCCCCGCCTGTAGGGGGTGCTGTAAGACGGCAATTAGCAAACTTTGCCGGATTTCTCAAGAACAAAAGCCGGTAGCAACCAGGGGGCTGCACGGGGTAAAAGCCCGAAAGCCAGCTTTCATCTGATAACCAGGACCCTGCGGGGATGACGCCTTTTTCCTGCAGAAATCTTCCAAAGTTGGCGGCAACTTGCCACATCTTTAGGGGCACTGTTAAACACCAATTGGAAATTTTTACCGGTTTTCTCAAGAATAAAAGCCTGCAGCGACCAGGGGCCTGCATGGGGTTAAAGCTCCGAAAGCCAGCTTTCATCTGGTACCCAGGACCCTGGGGTCATGGTGATTTTTTTCCCGCAGAAAATGAACAAAATTGGTGGTACCTTGCCCCGCCTGTAGGGGGCGCTGTAAGACAACAATTCGAAAACTTTGTCGGATTTCTCCAAAACAAAAGCCGGCAGCGACCAGGGGACTGCATGGGGTTAAAGCCTCGAAAGCCAGCTTTCATCTGATACCCAGGACCCTGGCAGGATAGCGCCATTTTCCCATGGACAATGGCCAAAAGATCCAGCAGTTTTCCCTGCCTGTAGGGGGCGCTGTGAGCCAGCAACTGGAAAACTTTGTCGGATTTCTCCAAAACAAAAGCCGGCAGCAACCAGGGGCCTGCATGGGGTAAAAGCCCCGAAAGCCAGCTTTCATCTGATACCCAGGACCCTGCGGGGATGACGCCTTTTTCCTGCGGAAAATTTCCAAAGTTGGGGGCAACTTGCCTCATCTTCAGGGGCGCTGTTAAACACCAATTGGAAATTTTTACCGGTTTACTCAAGAATAAAAGCCAGCAGCGACCAGGAGCCTGCATGAGGTTAAAGCCCCGAAAGCCAGCTTTCATCTGATACCCAGGACCCTGGGGGCACGGCACCTTTTTCCCACGGAAGATGGCCAAAATTGGCGGCAACTTGCCCCGCCTGTAGGGGGCGCTGTGAGCCAGCAACTGGAAAACTTTGTCGGATTTCTCCAAAACAAAAGCCGGCAGCAACCAGGGGCCTGCATGGGGTAAAAGCCCCGAAAGCCAGCTTTCATCTGATACCCAGGACCCTGCGGGGATGACGCCTTTTTCCTGCGGAAAATTTCCAAAGTTGGCGGCAAATTGCTCCGCTTCTAGGGGGCGCTGTGAGGCAGCAATTGGCAAACGTTGCCGGATTTCTCCAAAACAAAAGCCGGCAGCGACCAGGGGCCTGCATGGGGTTAAATCCCCGAAAGCCAGCTTTCATCTGGTACCCAGGACCCTTGGTGGATGGCAGCTTTTTCTTGCTGAAAATGGCCAAAATTGGTGGCAACTTGCCCCCCCTGTATGGGGCGCTTTGAGGCAGCAAGTGGTAAACATTGCCGGATTTCTCCAAAACAAAAGCGGGCAGCGACCAGGAGCAGCAGGTCGTTAAAGCCCCGAAAGCCAGCTTTCATCTGATACCCAGGAGCCTCGCGGGATGGCGCCATTTTCCTACAAAAATATCCAAAATTGGAGGCAACTTACCCTGCTGTAGGGGGTGCTGTGAGGCAGCAACTGGAAAACTTTGCCGGATTTCTCCAAAACAAAAGCCGGCAGCGACCAGGGGCCTGCAGGTGGTAAAAGCCCCGAAAACCAGCTTTCATCTGATACCCAGGACCCTGGCGGGATGGCGCCTGTTTCCCATGGAAAATGGCCAAAATTGGCGGACACTTGCCCCGCCTTTAGGGGCGCTGTGAGCCAGCAACTGGAAAACTTTGACGGATTTCTCCAAAACAAAAGCTGGCAGCGACCAGGAGCCTGCATGGGGATAAAGCCCCGAAAGCCAGCTTTCATCTGATACCCAGGAGCCTGGGTGGATGGTGATTTTTTTTCCACGGAAAATGAACAAAATTGCTGGTAACTTGCCCCGCCTGTAGGGGGTGCTGTAAGACAGCAATTAGCAAACTTTGCCGGATTTCTCAAGAACAAAAGCCGGTAGCAACCAGGGGGCTGCACGGGGTAAAAGCCCCGAAAGCCAGCTTTCATCTGATAACCAGGACCCTGCGGGGATGACGCCTTTTTCCTGCAGAAATCTTCCAAAGTTGGCGGCAACTTGCCACATCTTTAGGGGCACTGTTAAACACCAATTGGAAATTTTTACCGGTTTTCTCAAGAATAAAAGCCAGCAGCGACCAGGAGCCTCCATGGGGTTAAAGCCCCGAAAGCCAGCTTTCATCTGATACCCAGGACCCTGGCGGGATGGCGCCTGTTTCCCATGGAAAATGGCCAAAATTGGCGGCAACTTGCCCCGCCTTTAGGGGCGCTGTAAGACAACAATTAGCAAACTTTGCCGGATTTCTCCAAAACAAAAGCCGGCAGCGACCAGGGGCCTGCATGGGGTTAAAGCCCCGAAAGCCAGCTTTCATCTGGTACCCAGGACCCTGGGGTCATGGTGATTTTTTCCCGCGGAAAATGAACAAAATTGGTGGACACTTGCCCTGCCTGTAGGGGGCGCTGTGAGGCAGCAACTGGAAAACTTTGCCGGATTTCTCCAAAACAAAAGCCGGCAGCGACCAGGAGCCTTCATGGGGTTAAAGCCCCGAAAGCCAGCTTTCATCTGATAACCAGGACCCTGCGGGGATGGCAGCTTTTTCTTGCTGAAAATGGCCAAAATTTGTGGCAACTTGCCCCCCCTGTATGGGGCGCTTTGAGGCAGCAAGTGGTAAACATTGCCGGATTTCTCCAAAACAAAAGCGGGCAGCGACCAGGAGCAGCAGGTCGTTAAAGCCCCGAAAGCCAGCTTTCATCTGATACCCAGGACCCTGGCGGGATGGCGCCTGTTTCCCATGGAAAATGGCCAAAATTGGCGGCAACTTGCCCCGCCTTTAGGGGCGCTGTGAGCCAGCAACTGGAAAACTTTGTCGGATTTCTCCAAAACAAAAGCTGGCAGCGACCAGGAGCCTGCATGGGGTAAAAGCCCCGAAAGCCAGCTTTCATCTGATACCCAGGACCCTGGGTGGATGGTGATTTTTTTCCACGGAAAATGAACAAAATTGCTGGTAACTTGCCCCGCCTGTAGGGGGTGCTGTAAGACAGCAATTAGCAAACTTTGCCGGATTTCTCAAGAACAAAAGCCGGTAGCAACCAGGGGGCTGCACGGGGTAAAAGCCCCGAAAGCCAGCTTTCATCTGATAACCAGGACCCTGCGGGGATGACGCCTTTTTCCTGCAGAAAATTTCCAAAGTTGGCGGCAACTTGCCTCATCTTTAGTGGCGCAGTTAAACACCAATTGGAAATTTTTACCGGTTTTCTCAAGAATAAAAGCCAGCAGCGACCAGGGGCCTGCATGGGGTTAAATCCCCGAAAGCCAGCTTTCATCTGGTACCCAGGACCCTTGGTGGATGGCAGCTTTTTCTTGCTGAAAATGGCCAAAATTGGTGGCAACTTGCCCCGCCTGTATGGGGCGCTTTGAGGCAGCAAGTGGTAAACATTGCCGGATTTCTCCAAAACAAAAGCCGGCAGCGACCAGGAGCAGCAGGTCGTTAAAGCCCCGAAAGCCAGCTTTCATCTGATACCCAGGAGCCTCGCGGGATGGCGCCATTTTCCTACAAAAATATCCAAAATTGGAGGCAACTTGCCCTGCCTGTAGGGGGTGCTGTGAGGCAGCAACTGGAAAACTTTGCCGGATTTCTCCAAAACAAAAGCCGGCAGCGACCAGGGGCCTGCAGGTGGTAAAAGCCCCGAAAGCCAGCTTTCATCTGATACCCAGGACCCTGGCGGGATGGCGCCTGTTTCCCATGGAAAATGGCCAAAATTGGCGGCAACTTGCCCCGCCTTTAGGGGCGCTGTGAGCCAGCAACTGGAAAACTTTGTCGGATTTCTCCAAAACAAAAGCTGGCAGCGACCAGGAGCCTGCATGGGGTTTAAAGCCCCGAAAGCCAGCTTTCATCTGATACCCAGGAGCCTGGGTGGATGGTGATTTTTTTCCACGGAAAATGAAAAAAATTGCTGGTAAATTGCCCCGCCTGTAGGGGGTGCTGTAAGACAGCAATTTGCAAACTTTGCTGGATTTCTCAAGAACAAAAGCCGGTAGCAACCAGGGGGCTGCACGGGGTAAAAGCCCCGAAAGCCAGCTTTCATCTGATACCCAGGACCCTTGGTGGATGGCAGCTTTTTCTTGCTGAAAATGGCCAAAATTGGCGGCAACTTGCCCCGCCTGTATGGGGCGCTGTGAGCCAGCAATTGGTAAACTTTGCCGGACTTCTCCAAAACAAAAGCCGGCAGCGACCAGGGGCCTGCAGGTGGTTAAAGCCCCGAAAGCCAGCTTTCATCTCGTACCCAGGAGCCTCGCGGGATGGCGCCATTTTCCGACACAAAAATATCCAAAATTGGCGGCAACTTGCCCCGCATGTAGGGGGTGCAGTGAGGCAGCAATTGGAAATTTTTACCGGTTTTCTCAAGAATAAAAGCCAGCAGCGACCAGAGGCCTGCATGGGGTAAAAGCCCCGAAAGCCAGCTTTCATCTGATACCCAGGACCCTGGGGGGATGGTGATTTTTTTCCACGGAAAATGAACAAAATTGCTGGTAACTTGCCCCGCCTGTAGGGGGTGCTGTAAGACAGCAATTAGCAAACTTTGCCGGATTTCTCAAGAACAAAAGCCGGTAGCAACCAGGGGGCTGCACGGGGTAAAAGCCCCGAAAGCCAGCTTTCATCTGATAACCAGGACCCTGCGGGGATGACGCCTTTTTCCTGCAGAAATCTTCCAAAGTTGGCGGCAACTTGCCACATCTTTAGGGGCACTGTTAAACACCAATTGGAAATTTTTACCGGTTTTCTCAAGAATAAAAGCCAGCAGCGACCAGGGGCCTGCATGGGGTTAAAGCTCCGAAAGCCAGCTTTCATCTGGTACCCAGGACCCTGGGTAGATGGTGATTTTTTTCCCGCGGAAAATGAACAAAATTGGTGGCAACTTGCCCCGCCTGTAGGGGGCGCTGTAAGACAACAATTCGAAAACTTTGCCGGATTTCTCCAAAACAAAAGCCGGCAGCGACCAGGGGCCTGCATGGGGTTAAAGCCCCGAAAGTCAGCTTTCATCTGATACCCAGGACCCTGGCGGGATAGCGCCTGCTTCCCGCGGAAAATGGCCAAAATTGGCGGCAACTTGCCCCGCCTGTAGGGGGCGCTGTGAGCCAGCAATTGGCAAACTTTGTCGGATTTCTCCAAAACAACAGCCGGCAGAAACCAGAGGCCTGCATGGGGTAAAAGCCCCGAAAGCCAGCTTTCATCTGATACCCTGGACCCTGCGGGGATGACGCCTTTTTCCTGTGGAAAATTTCCAAAGTTGGCGGCAACTTGCCTCATCTTTAGGGGCGCTGTTAAACATCAATTGGACATTTTTACCGGTTTTCTCAAGAATAAAAGCCAGCAGCGACCAGGAGCCTGCATGGGCCTGAAGCCCCGAAAGCCAGCTTTCATCTGGTACCCAAGACCCTGGGTGGATGGTGATTTTTTCCCGCGGAAAATGAATAAAATTGGTTGCAACTTGCCCCGCCTGTAGGGGGCGCTGTGAGGCAGCAACTGGAAAATTTTCCCGGATTTCTCAAAAACAAAAGCCGGCAGCAACCAGGGGCCTGCATGGGGTAAAAGCCCCGAAAGCCAGCTTTCATCTGATACCCAGGACCCTGGAGGGATGGCGCCATTTTCCAACACAAAAATATCCAAACTTGGTGGCAACATGCCCCACCTGTAGGGGGCGCTGTGAGCCAGCAATTTGAAAACTTTGTCAGATTTCTCCAAAACAAAAGCCGGCAGCAACCAGAGGCCTGCATGGGGTTAAAGCCCCGAAAGCCAGCTTTCATCTGATACCCAGGACCCTGGCGGGGATGACGCCTTTTCCCTGCAGAAAATTTCCAAAGTTGGCGGCAACTTGCCCCGCCTTTACGTGGCACTGTGACGCAGCTATTGGCAAACCTTGCTGGATTTCTCCAAAACAAAAGCCGGCAGCGACCAGGAGCCTGCATGGGGTTAAAGCCCCGAAAGCCAGCTTTCATCTGATACCCAGGACCCTGGGGG
>NW_024037268.1:13665-75998 GCF_015832195.1 Motacilla alba alba | reverse complement strand
TTTGCAGAACTCTGGGGGCACTCTCAAAGCAGCCTGAGTTGGCACAAGTGGCAGCTTGTCCCTAGGTAGCATCTTGTTATTCATGGAAATCCAGCAGGCAGTCTGCCAATGGAGAACAAGGCCCGACCTGGTAATGACAAAGGCTTCTGCACGGGGAAACAAAACCCACCACCCCACGTTCCTGGTCTCAGTCTGCAGAGTTCCATGGGAACTCTCAAAGCAGCCCAAGTTGGCACAGGTGGCAGCTTGTCCCTGGGTGGCACCTTGATATTCGTGGAAATAGAGCGGACAACCGGCCTCGATGGGCCGAGAACCTACCTGGAACTTCAAATGCTTCTACCCAAGGGGACAAAACCCATAAGCCCACGTTCCTGGTCTCAGTTTGCAGAGCTCCATGGGCGCTCTCAAAGCAGCCCGAGTTGGCACAGGTGGCAGCTTGTCCCTGGGCGGCATCTTGATATTCGTGGAAATATAGCAAGCAGACTAGCCATAAGGAACAGGGGCCTACCTAGTACTGACAAAGGCTTCTGCCCAGGGAAACAAAACCCACCAGCCCACGTTCCTGGTTTCAGTTTACAGAACTCTGGGGGCACTCTCAAGGCAGCCAGAGTTGGCACGGGTGGCAGCTTGTCCCTAGGCAGCATCCTGATATTCCTGGAAATCCAGCAGGTAGCCTGCCCCTGAGGAACAAGGCCCTACCTGGTACTGACAAAGGCTTCTGCCCGGGGAAACAAAACACACCACCCCACGTTCCTGGTCTCAGTTTGCAGAGCTCCATGGGCACACACAAAGCAGCGCGAGTTGGCACAGGTGGCAGCTTGTCCCTGGGCAGCACCTTGATATTCGTGGAAAACCAGCAAGCAGCCTGCCCCTGAGGAACAAGGCCCTACCTGGTACAGAGAAATGCTTATGCCCAGGTAAACAAAACTCACCACCCCACGTTCCTGGTCTCAGTTTGCAGAGCTCCGTGTGCACGCTCAAAGCTGCCCGAGTTGGCTCAGGTGGCAGCTTGTCCCTGGGCGGCACCTTGATATTCGTGGAAATCCAGCAGGCAGCCGGCCCCGAAGGGGCGGGTGCCGACATGGTACACAATAAGGCTGCTCCCCCGGGAAACAAAACCCACCAGCCTACGTTCCTGGTCTCAGTTTGCAAAGCTCCATGGGCACTCTCAAAGCAGCCCGAGTTGGCACAGGTGGCAGCTTGTCCCCGCGCCGCATCTCGATATTCGTTGAAATCCAGCAGTCTGCCGGCCCCGAAGGGCCGAGGGCCTACCTGGTCCTGCAAATGCTTATGCCCAAGGAGACAAAACCCATAAGCCCACGTTCCTGGTCTCAGTTTGCAGAGCTCCATGGGCACTCTCAAAGCAGCCCGAGTTGGCACAGGTGGCAGCTTGTCCCTGGGCGGCACCTTGATCTTCGTGGAAATCCAGCAAGCAGCTGGCCCGTGAAGAACAAGGCCCTACCTGGTACTGAGAAATGCTTCTGCCTGGGGAAACAAAACCCACCAGCCCACATTCCTGGTCTCAGTTTGCAGAGCTCCGTGGGCACACTCAAAGAAGCCGGAGTTGGCACGGGTAGAAGCTTGTCCCTGGGCGGCATCCAGATATTTGTGGAAATCCAGGAGGCAGCCGCCCACAAAATGCAGAGGGCCTACCTGGTATTGAGAATGGCTTCGTCCTAGGGAAACAAAACCCACCAGCCCACGTTCCTGGTCTCAGTCTGCAGAGATCCATGGGCACTCTCAAAGCAGCCCGAGTTGGCACAGGTGGCAGCTTGTCCCCGCGCCGCATCTCGATATTCGTTGAAATCCAGCAGGCAGACGGACCCGAAGGGCCGAGGGCCTACCTGGTCCTGCAAATGCTTCTGCCCAAGGAGACAAAACCCACCAGCCCACGTTCCTGGTCTCAGTTTGCAGAGCTCCATGGGCACTCTCAAAGCAGCCCGAGTTGGCTCAGGTGGCAGCTTGTCCCTGGGCGGCATCTTGATATTCGTGGAATTCCAGCAGACAGACGGCCACAAAAGGTCGAGCGCCGACTTAGTACAGAGAAAGGCTTCTGCCTGGGAAAACAAAACCCACCAGACCACGTTCCTGGTCTCAGTTTGCAGAGCTCCATGGGCACTCTCAAAGCAGCCCGAGTTGGCACAGGTGGCAACTTGTCCTTGGGCGGCATCTTGATATTCGTGGAAATGCAGCGGACAACCGGCCGCGAAGGGCCGAGGGCCTACCTGGTACAGCAAATGCTTCTGCCCACAGAAACAAAACCCACCGCCCCACTTTCCTGGTCTCAGTCTCCAGAGATAGATGGGCGCTCTCAAAGCAGCCCGAGTTGGCACAGGTGGCAGCTTGTCCCTGGGCGGCATCTTGATATTCGTGGAAATATAGCAAGCAGACTAGCCATAAGTAAAAGGGGCCTACCTAGTACTGACAAAGGCTTCTGCCCAGGGAAACAAAACCCACCAGCCCACGTTCCTGGTTTCAGTTTACAGAACTCTGGGGGCACTCTCAAGGCAGCCAGAGTTGGCACGGGTGGCATCTTGTCCCTAGGCAGCATCCTGATATTCCTGGAAATCCAGCAGGTAGCCTGCCCCTGAGGAACAAGGCCCTACCTGGTACTGACAAAGGCTTCTGCCCGGGGAAACAAAACCCACCACCCCACGTTCCTGGTCTCAGTTTGCAGAGCTCCATGGGCACACACAAAGCACCGCGAGTTGGCACAGGTGGCAGCTTGTCCCTGGGCAGCACCTTGATATTCGTGGAAATCCAGCGGACAACCGGCCAGGATGGGCCGGGGGCCTAGCTGGTACGGACAAAGGCTTCTGCCCAAGGAGACAACACCAACCAGTTCACATTCCTGGTCTCAGTTTGCCGAGCTCCATGGGCATTCTCAAAGCAGCCTGAGTTGGCACGAGTGGCAGCTTGTCCCTGGCCGGCATCTTCAGATTCGTGGAAATCCAGCAGGCAGACTGCCCCTGAGGAACAAGGCCCTAGCTGGTACTGTTAAAGGCTTCTGCCTGGTGAAACAAAACCCACCAGCCCACGCTCCTGGTCTCAGTTTTCAGAGCTCCAGGGACACGCTCAAAGCTACCCGAGTTGGCACAGGTGGCAGCTTGTCCCTGGGCGGCGTTTTCAGATTCGTGGAAATCCAGCAAGAAGCTGGCCCCTGAGGAACAAGGCCCTACCTGGTACAGAGAAAGGCTTCTGCCCGGGGAAACCAAACCCACCACCCCACGTTCCTGGTCTCAGTTTCCAGAGCTTCATGGGCACTCTCAAAGCAGCCCAAGTTGACACATGTGGCAGCTTGTCCCTGGGCCGCATCTCGATATTCGTGGAAATCCAGAAGGCAGACGGACCCGAAGGGCCGGGGGCCTACCTGGACCAGCAAATGCTTCTGCCCAAGGAGACAAAACCCACCAGACCACGTTCCTGGTCTCAGTTAGCAGAGATCCATGGGCGCTCTCAAAGCAGCCCGAGTTGGCACAGGTGGCAGTTGTCCCTGGGCCGCATCTTGATATTCGTGGAAATCCAGCAGGCAGCCTAACCATAAGGAAAAGGGGCATACCTGGTACTGACAAAGGCTTCTGCCCAGGGAAACAAAACCCACCAGCCCACGTTCCTGGTCTCAGTTTAAAGAACTCTGTTGGCACTCTCAAGGCAGCCTGAGTTAGCACAGGTGGCAGCTTGTCCCTGGGCGGCATATAGATATTCGTGGAAATCCAGCAGGCAGCCTGCCGCAGAGGAACAAGGCCCTAGCTGGTACGGACAAAGGCTTCTGCCCAGGGAAACAAAACCCACCAGCCCACGTTCCTGGTCTCAGTTTACAGAGCTCCATGGGCACTCTCAAAGCAGCGCGAGTTGGCACAGGTAGCAGCTTCTCCCTGGGCCGCATCTTTATATTCATGGAAAACCAGCAAGCAGCCTGCCCCTGAGGAACAAGGCCCTACCTGGTACAGAGAAATGCTTATGCCCAGGTAAACAAAACTCACCACCCCACGTTCCTGGTCTCAGTTTGCAGAGCTCCGTGTGCACGCTCAAAGCTGCCCGAGTTGGCTCAGGTGGCAGCTTGTCCCTGGGCGGCACCTTGATATTCGTGGAAATCCAGCAGGCAGCCGGCCCCGAAGGGGCGAGTGCCGACATGGTACACAGTAAGGCTGCTCCCCCGGGAAACAAAACCCACCAGCCTACGTTCCTGGTCTCAGTTTGCAGAGCTCCATGGGCACTCTCAAAGCAGCCCGAGTTGGCACAGGTGGCAGCTTGTCCCCGCGCGGCATCTCGATATTCGTTGAAATCCAGCAGTCTGCCGGCCCCGAAGGGCCGAGGGCCTACCTGGTCCTGCAAATGCTTATGCCCAAGGAGACAAAACCCATAAGCCCACGTTCCTGGTCTCAGTTTGCAGAGCTCCATGGGCACTCTCAAAGGAGCCCGAGTTGGCACAGGTGGCAGCTTGTCCCTGGGCGGCACCTTGATCTTCGTGGAAATCCAGCAAGCAGCTGGCCCGTGAGGAACAAGGCCCTACCTGGTACTGAGAAATGCTTCTGCCTGGGGAAACAAAACCCACCAGCCCACATTCCTGGTCTCAGTTTGCAGAGCTCCGTGGGCACACTCAAAGAAGCCGGAGTTGGCACGGGTAGAAGCTTGTCCCTGGGCGGCATCCAGATATTTGTGGAAATCCAGGAGGCAGCCGCCCACAAAATGCAGAGGGCCTACCTGGTATTGAGAATGGCTTCGTCCTAGGGAAACAAAACCCACCAGCCCACGTTCCTGGTCTCAGTTTGCAGAGCTCCATGGGCACTCTCAAAGCAGCCCGAGTTGGCTCAGGTGGCAGCTTGTCCCTGGGCGGCATCTTGATATTCGTGGAATTCCAGCAGACAGACGGCCACAAAAGGTCGAGCGCCGACTTAGTACAGAGAAAGGCTTCTGCCTGGGAAAACAAAACCCACCAGACCACGTTCCTGGTCTCAGTTTGCAGAGCTCCATGGGCACTCTCAAAGCAGCCCGAGTTGGCACAGGTGGCAGCTTGTCCTTGGCCCGCACCTTGATATTCGTGGAAATGCAGCGGACAACCGGACGCGATGGGCCGAGGGCCTACCTGGTACAGCAAATGCTTCTGCCCGCGGAAACAAAACCCAGCACCCCACATTCCTGGTCTCAGTCTGCAGAGATCGATGGGCACTCTCAAAGCAGCCCGAGTTGGCACAGGTGGCAGCTTGTCCCTGAGCAGCATCTTGATATTCGTGGAAATATAGCACACAGACTAACCATAAGTAAAAGCGGCCTACCTAGTACTGACCAAGGCTTCTGCCCAGGGAAACAAAACCCACCAGCCCACGTTCCTGGTCTCAGTTTGCAGAACTCTGGGGGCACTCTCAAAGCAGCCTGAGTTGGCACAAGTGGCAGCTTGTCCCTAGGTAGCATCTTGTTATTCATGGAAATCCAGCAGGCAGTCTGCCAATGGAGAACAAGGCCCGACCTGGTAATGACAAAGGCTTCTGCACGGGGAAACAAAACCCACCACCCCACGTTCCTGGTCTCAGTCTGCAGAGTTCCATGGGAACTCTCAAAGCAGCCCAAGTTGGCACAGGTGGCAGCTTGTCCCTGGGTGGCACCTTGATATTCGTGGAAATAGAGCGGACAACCGGCCTCGATGGGCCGAGAACCTACCTGGAACTTCAAATGCTTCTGCCCAAGGGGACAAAACCCATAAGCCCACGTTCCTGGTCTCAGTTTGCAGAGCTCCATGGGCGCTCTCAAAGCAGCCCGAGTTGGCACAGGTGGCAGCTTGTCCCTGGGCGGCATCTTGATATTCGTGGAAATATAGCAAGCAGACTAGCCATAAGGAACAGGGGCCTACCTAGTACTGACAAAGGCTTCTGCCCAGGGAAACAAAACCCACCAGCCCACGTTCCTGGTTTCAGTTTACAGAACTCTGGGGGCACTCTCAAGGCAGCCAGAGTTGGCACGGGTGGCAGCTTGTCCCTAGGCAGCATCCTGATATTCCTGGAAATCCAGCAGGTAGCCTGCCCCTGAGGAACAAGGCCCTACCTGGTACTGACAAAGGCTTCTGCCCGGGGAAACAAAACACACCACCCCACGTTCCTGGTCTCAGTTTGCAGAGCTCCATGGGCACACACAAAGCAGCGCGAGTTGGCACAGGTGGCAGCTTGTCCCTGGGCAGCACCTTGATATTCGTGGAAAACCAGCAAGCAGCCTGCCCCTGAGGAACAAGGCCCTACCTGGTACAGAGAAATGCTTATGCCCAGGTAAACAAAACTCAGCACCCCACGTTCCTGGTCTCAGTTTGCAGAGCTCCGTGTGCACGCTCAAAGCTGCCCGAGTTGGCTCAGGTGGCAGCTTGTCCCTGGGCGGCACCTTGATATTCGTGGAAATCCAGCAGGCAGCCGGCCCCGAAGGGGCGGGTGCCGACATGGTACACAATAAGGCTGCTCCCCCGGGAAACAAAACCCACCAGCCTACGTTCCTGGTCTCAGTTTGCAAAGCTCCATGGGCACTCTCAAAGCAGCCCGAGTTGGCACAGGTGGCAGCTTGTCCCCGCGCGGCATCTCGATATTCGTTGAAATCCAGCAGTCTGCCGGCCGCGAAGGGCCGAGGGCCTACCTGGTCCTGCAAATGCTTATGCCCAAGGAGACAAAACCCATAAGCCCACGTTCCTGGTCTCAGTTTGCAGAGCTCCATGGGCACTCTCAAAGCAGCCCGAGTTGGCACAGGTGGCAGCTTGTCCCTGGGCGGCACCTTGATCTTCGTGGAAATCCAGCAAGCAGCTGGCCCGTGAAGAACAAGGCCCTACCTGGTACTGAGAAATGCTTCTGCCTGGGGAAACAAAACCCACCAGCCCACATTCCTGGTCTCAGTTTGCAGAGCTCCGTGGGCACACTCAAAGAAGCCGGAGTTGGCACGGGTAGAAGCTTGTCCCTGGGCGGCATCCAGATATTTGTGGAAATCCAGGAGGCAGCCGCCCACAAAATGCAGAGGGCCTACCTGGTATTGAGAATGGCTTCGTCCTAGGGAAACAAAACCCACCAGCCCACGTTCCTGGTCTCAGTCTGCAGAGATCCATGGGCACTCTCAAAGCAGCCCGAGTTGGCACAGGTGGCAGCTTGTCCCCGCGCCGCATCTCGATATTCGTTGAAATCCAGCAGGCAGACGGACCCGAAGGGCCGAGGGCCTACCTGGTCCTGCAAATGCTTCTGCCCAAGGAGACAAAACCCACCAGCCCACGTTCCTGGTCTCAGTTTGCAGAGCTCCATGGGCACTCTCAAAGCAGCCCGAGTTGGCTCAGGTGGCAGCTTGTCCCTGGGCGGCATCTTGATATTCGTGGAATTCCAGCAGACAGACGGCCACAAAAGGTCGAGCGCCGACTTAGTACAGAGAAAGGCTTCTGCCTGGGAAAACAAAACCCACCAGACCACGTTCCTGGTCTCAGTTTGCAGAGCTCCATGGGCACTCTCAAAGCAGCCCGAGTTGGCACAGGTGGCAACTTGTCCTTGGGCGGCACCTTGATATTCGTGGAAATGCAGCGGACAACCGGCCGCGAAGGGCCGAGGGCCTACCTGGTACAGCAAATGCTTCTGCCCACAGAAACAAAACCCACCGCCCCACTTTCCTGGTCTCAGTCTCCAGAGATAGATGGGCGCTCTCAAAGCAGCCCGAGTTGGCACAGGTGGCAGCTTGTCCCTGGGCGGCATCTTGATATTCGTGGAAATATAGCAAGCAGACTAGCCATAAGTAAAAGGGGCCTACCTAGTACTGACAAAGGCTTCTGCCCAGGGAAACAAAACCCACCAGCCCACGTTCCTGGTTTCAGTTTACAGAACTCTGGGGGCACTCTCAAGGCAGCCAGAGTTGGCACGGGTGGCAGCTTGTCCCTAGGCAGCATCCTGATATTCCTGGAAATCCAGCAGGTAGCCTGCCCCTGAGGAACAAGGCCCTACCTGGTACTGACAAAGGCTTCTGCCCGGGGAAACAAAACCCACCACCCCACGTTCCTGGTCTCAGTTTGCAGAGCTCCATGGGCACACACAAAGCACCGCGAGTTGGCACAGGTGGCAGCTTGTCCCTGGGCAGCACCTTGATATTCGTGGAAATCCAGCGGACAACCGGCCAGGATGGGCCGGGGGCCTAGCTGGTACGGACAAAGGCTTCTGCCCAAGGAGACAACACCAACCAGTTCACATTCCTGGTCTCAGTTTGCCGAGCTCCATGGGCATTCTCAAAGCAGCCTGAGTTGGCACGAGTGGCAGCTTGTCCCTGGCCGGCATCTTCAGATTCGTGGAAATCCAGCAGGCAGACTGCCCCTGAGGAACAAGGCCCTAGCTGGTACTGTTAAAGGCTTCTGCCTGGTGAAACAAAACCCACCAGCCCACGCTCCTGGTCTCAGTTTTCAGAGCTCCAGGGACACGCTCAAAGCTACCCGAGTTGGCACAGGTGGCAGCTTGTCCCTGGGCGGCGTTTTCAGATTCGTGGAAATCCAGCAAGAAGCTGGCCCCTGAGGAACAAGGCCCTACCTGGTACAGAGAAAGGCTTCTGCCCGGGGAAACCAAACCCACCACCCCACGTTCCTGGTCTCAGTTTCCAGAGCTTCATGGGCACTCTCAAAGCAGCCCAAGTTGACACATGTGGCAGCTTGTCCCTGGGCCGCATCTCGATATTCGTGGAAATCCAGAAGGCAGACGGACCCGAAGGGCCGGGGGCCTACCTGGACAAGCAAATGCTTCTGCCCAAGGAGACAAAACCCACCAGACCACGTTCCTGGTCTCAGTTAGCAGAGATCCATGGGCGCTCTCAAAGCAGCCCGAGTTGGCACAGGTGGCAGTTGTCCCTGGGCCGCATCTTGATATTCGTGGAAATCCAGCAGGCAGCCTAACCATAAGGAAAAGGGGCATACCTGGTACTGACAAAGGCTTCGGCCTGGGGAAACAAAACCCACCAGCCCACGTTCCTGGTCTCAGTTTAAAGAACTCTGTTGGCACTCTCAAGGCAGCCTGAGTTAGCACAGGTGGCAGCTTGTCCCTGGGCGGCATATAGATATTCGTGGAAATCCAGCAGGCAGCCTGCCGCAGAGGAACAAGGCCCTAGCTGGTACGGACAAAGGCTTCTGCCCAGGGAAACAAAACCCACCAGCCCACGTTCCTGGTCTCAGTTTACAGAGCTCCATGGGCACTCTCAAAGCAGCGCGAGTTGGCACAGGTAGCAGCTTCTCCCTGGGCCGCATCTTTATATTCATGGAAAACCAGCAAGCAGCCTGCCCCTGAGGAACAAGGCCCTACCTGGTACAGAGAAATGCTTATGCCCAGGTAAACAAAACTCACCACCCCACGTTCCTGGTCTCAGTTTGCAGAGCTCCGTGTGCACGCTCAAAGCTGCCCGAGTTGGCTCAGGTGGCAGCTTGTCCCTGGGCGGCACCTTGATATTCGTGGAAATCCAGCAGGCAGCCGGCCCCGAAGGGGCGAGTGCCGACATGGTACACAGTAAGGCTGCTCCCCCGGGAAACAAAACCCACCAGCCTACGTTCCTGGTCTCAGTTTGCAGAGCTCCATGGGCACTCTCAAAGCAGCCCGAGTTGGCACAGGTGGCAGCTTGTCCCCGCGCGGCATCTCGATATTCGTTGAAATCCAGCAGTCTGCCGGCCGCGAAGGGCCGAGGGCCTACCTGGTCCTGCAAATGCTTATGCCCAAGGAGACAAAACCCATAAGCCCACGTTCCTGGTCTCAGTTTGCAGAGCTCCATGGGCACTCTCAAAGCAGCCCGAGTTGGCACAGGTGGCAGCTTGTCCCTGGGCGGCACCTTGATCTTCGTGGAAATCCAGCAAGCAGCTGGCCCGTGAGGAACAAGGCCCTACCTGGTACTGAGAAATGCTTCTGCCTGGGGAAACAAAACCCACCAGCCCACATTCCTGGTCTCAGTTTGCAGAGCTCCGTGGGCACACTCAAAGAAGCCGGAGTTGGCACGGGTAGAAGCTTGTCCCTGGGCGGCATCCAGATATTTGTGGAAATCCAGGAGGCAGCCGCCCACAAAATGCAGAGGGCCTACCTGGTATTGAGAATGGCTTCGTCCTAGGGAAACAAAACCCACCAGCCCACGTTCCTGGTCTCAGTTTGCAGAGCTCCATGGGCACTCTCAAAGCAGCCCGAGTTGGCTCAGGTGGCAGCTTGTCCCTGGGCGGCATCTTGATATTCGTGGAATTCCAGCAGACAGACGGCCACAAAAGGTCGAGCGCCGACTTAGTACAGAGAAAGGCTTCTGCCTGGGAAAACAAAACCCACCAGACCACGTTCCTGGTCTCAGTTTGCAGAGCTCCATGGGCACTCTCAAAGCAGCCCGAGTTGGCACAGGTGGCAGCTTGTCCTTGGCCCGCACCTTGATATTCGTGGAAATGCAGCGGACAACCGGACGCGATGGGCCGAGGGCCTACCTGGTACAGCAAATGCTTCTGCCCGCGGAAACAAAACCCAGCACCCCACATTCCTGGTCTCAGTCTGCAGAGATCGATGGGCACTCTCAAAGCAGCCCGAGTTGGCACAGGTGGCAGCTTGTCCCTGAGCAGCATCTTGATATTCGTGGAAATATAGCACACAGACTAACCATAAGTAAAAGCGGCCTACCTAGTACTGACCAAGGCTTCTGCCCAGGGAAACAAAACCCACCAGCCCACGTTCCTGGTCTCAGTTTGCAGAACTCTGGGGGCACTCTCAAAGCAGCCTGAGTTGGCACGGGTGGCAGCTTGTCCCTAGGTAGCATCTTGTTATTCATGGAAATCCAGCAGGCAGTCTGCCAATGGAGAACAAGGCCCGACCTGGTAATGACAAAGGCTTCTGCACGGGGAAACAAAACCCACCACCCCACGTTCCTGGTCTCAGTCTGCAGAGTTCCATGGGAACTCTCAAAGCAGCCCAAGTTGGCACAGGTGGCAGCTTGTCCCTGGGTGGCACCTTGATATTCGTGGAAATAGAGCGGACAACCGGCCTCGATGGGCCGAGAACCTACCTGGAACTTCAAATGCTTCTGCCCAAGGGGACAAAACCCATAAGCCCACGTTCCTGGTCTCAGTTTGCAGAGCTCCATGGGCGCTCTCAAAGCAGCCCGAGTTGGCACAGGTGGCAGCTTGTCCCTGGGCGGCATCTTGATATTCGTGGAAATATAGCAAGCAGACTAGCCATAAGGAACAGGGGCCTACCTAGTACTGACAAAGGCTTCTGCCCAGGGAAACAAAACCCACCAGCCCACGTTCCTGGTTTCAGTTTACAGAACTCTGGGGGCACTCTCAAGGCAGCCAGAGTTGGCACGGGTGGCAGCTTGTCCCTAGGCAGCATCCTGATATTCCTGGAAATCCAGCAGGTAGCCTGCCCCTGAGGAACAAGGCCCTACCTGGTACTGACAAAGGCTTCTGCCCGGGGAAACAAAACACACCACCCCACGTTCCTGGTCTCAGTTTGCAGAGCTCCATGGGCACACACAAAGCAGCGCGAGTTGGCACAGGTGGCAGCTTGTCCCTGGGCAGCACCTTGATATTCGTGGAAAACCAGCAAGCAGCCTGCCCCTGAGGAACAAGGTCCTACCTGGTACAGAGAAATGCTTATGCCCAGGTAAACAAAACTCACCACCCCACGTTCCTGGTCTCAGTTTGCAGAGCTCCGTGTGCACGCTCAAAGCTGCCCGAGTTGGCTCAGGTGGCAGCTTGTCCCTGGGCGGCACCTTGATATTCGTGGAAATCCAGCAGGCAGCCGGCCCCGAAGGGGCGAGTGCCGACATGGTACACAATAAGGCTGCTCCCCCGGGAAACAAAACCCACCAGCCTACGTTCCTGGTCTCAGTTTGCAAAGCTCCATGGGCACTCTCAAAGCAGCCCGAGTTGGCACAGGTGGCAGCTTGTCCCCGCGCGGCATCTCGATATTCGTTGAAATCCAGCAGTCTGCCGGCCCCGAAGGGCCGAGGGCCTACCTGGTCCTGCAAATGCTTATGCCCAAGGAGACAAAACCCATAAGCCCACGTTCCTGGTCTCAGTTTGCAGAGCTCCATGGGCACTCTCAAAGCAGCCCGAGTTGGCACAGGTGGCAGCTTGTCCCTGGGCGGCACCTTGATCTTCGTGGAAATCCAGCAAGCAGCTGGCCCGTGAAGAACAAGGCCCTACCTGGTACTGAGAAATGCTTCTGCCTGGGGAAACAAAACCCACCAGCCCACATTCCTGGTCTCAGTTTGCAGAGCTCCGTGGGCACACTCAAAGAAGCCGGAGTTGGCACGGGTAGAAGCTTGTCCCTGGGCGGCATCCAGATATTTGTGGAAATCCAGGAGGCAGCCGCCCACAAAATGCAGAGGGCCTACCTGGTATTGAGAATGGCTTCGTCCTAGGGAAACAAAACCCACCAGCCCACGTTCCTGGTCTCAGTCTGCAGAGATCCATGGGCACTCTCAAAGCAGCCCGAGTTGGCACAGGTGGCAGCTTGTCCCCGCGCCGCATCTCGATATTCGTTGAAATCCAGCAGGCAGACGGACCCGAAGGGCCGAGGGCCTACCTGGTCCTGCAAATGCTTCTGCCCAAGGAGACAAAACCCACCAGCCCACGTTCCTGGTCTCAGTTTGCAGAGCTCCATGGGCACTCTCAAAGCAGCCCGAGTTGGCTCAGGTGGCAGCTTGTCCCTGGGCGGCATCTTGATATTCGTGGAATTCCAGCAGACAGACGGCCACAAAAGGTCGAGCGCCGACTTAGTACAGAGAAAGGCTTCTGCCTGGGAAAACAAAACCCACCAGACCACGTTCCTGGTCTCAGTTTGCAGAGCTCCATGGGCACTCTCAAAGCAGCCCGAGTTGGCACAGGTGGCAACTTGTCCTTGGGCGGCACCTTGATATTCGTGGAAATGCAGCGGACAACCGGCCGCGAAGGGCCGAGGGCCTACCTGGTACAGCAAATGCTTCTGCCCACAGAAACAAAACCCACCGCCCCACTTTCCTGGTCTCAGTCTCCAGAGATAGATGGGCGCTCTCAAAGCAGCCCGAGTTGGCACAGGTGGCAGCTTGTCCCTGGGCGGCATCTTGATATTCGTGGAAATATAGCAAGCAGACTAGCCATAAGTAAAAGGGGCCTACCTAGTACTGACAAAGGCTTCTGCCCAGGGAAACAAAACCCACCAGCCCACGTTCCTGGTTTCAGTTTACAGAACTCTGGGGGCACTCTCAAGGCAGCCAGAGTTGGCACGGGTGGCAGCTTGTCCCTAGGCAGCATCCTGATATTCCTGGAAATCCAGCAGGTAGCCTGCCCCTGAGGAACAAGGCCCTACCTGGTACTGACAAAGGCTTCTGCCCGGGGAAACAAAACCCACCACCCCACGTTCCTGGTCTCAGTTTGCAGAGCTCCATGGGCACACACAAAGCACCGCGAGTTGGCACAGGTGGCAGCTTGTCCCTGGGCAGCACCTTGATATTCGTGGAAATCCAGCGGACAACCGGCCAGGATGGGCCGGGGGCCTAGCTGGTACGGACAAAGGCTTCTGCCCAAGGAGACAACACCAACCAGTTCACATTCCTGGTCTCAGTTTGCCGAGCTCCATGGGCATTCTCAAAGCAGCCTGAGTTGGCACGAGTGGCAGCTTGTCCCTGGCCGGCATCTTCAGATTCGTGGAAATCCAGCAGGCAGACTGCCCCTGAGGAACAAGGCCCTAGCTGGTACTGTTAAAGGCTTCTGCCTGGTGAAACAAAACCCACCAGCCCACGCTCCTGGTCTCAGTTTTCAGAGCTCCAGGGACACGCTCAAAGCTACCCGAGTTGGCACAGGTGGCAGCTTGTCCCTGGGCGGCGTTTTCAGATTCGTGGAAATCCAGCAAGAAGCTGGCCCCTGAGGAACAAGGCCCTACCTGGTACAGAGAAAGGCTTCTGCCCGGGGAAACCAAACCCACCACCCCACGTTCCTGGTCTCAGTTTCCAGAGCTTCATGGGCACTCTCAAAGCAGCCCAAGTTGACACATGTGGCAGCTTGTCCCTGGGCCGCATCTCGATATTCGTGGAAATCCAGAAGGCAGACGGACCCGAAGGGCCGGGGGCCTACCTGGACCAGCAAATGCTTCTGCCCAAGGAGACAAAACCCACCAGACCACGTTCCTGGTCTCAGTTAGCAGAGATCCATGGGCGCTCTCAAAGCAGCCCGAGTTGGCACAGGTGGCAGTTGTCCCTGGGCCGCATCTTGATATTCGTGGAAATCCAGCAGGCAGCCTAACCATAAGGAAAAGGGGCATACCTGGTACTGACAAAGGCTTCTGCCCAGGGAAACAAAACCCACCAGCCCACGTTCCTGGTCTCAGTTTAAAGAACTCTGTTGGCACTCTCAAGGCAGCCTGAGTTAGCACAGGTGGCAGCTTGTCCCTGGGCGGCATATAGATATTCGTGGAAATCCAGCAGGCAGCCTGCCGCTGAGGAACAAGGCCCTAGCTGGTACGGACAAAGGCTTCTGCCCAGGGAAACAAAACCCACCAGCCCACGTTCCTGGTCTCAGTTTACAGAGCTCCATGGGCACTCTCAAAGCAGCGCGAGTTGGCACAGGTAGCAGCTTCTCCCTGGGCCGCATCTTTATATTCATGGAAAACCAGCAAGCAGCCTGCCCCTGAGGAACAAGGCCCTACCTGGTACAGAGAAATGCTTATGCCCAGGTAAACAAAACTCACCACCCCACGTTCCTGGTCTCAGTTTGCAGAGCTCCGTGTGCACGCTCAAAGCTGCCCGAGTTGGCTCAGGTGGCAGCTTGTCCCCGCGCGGCATCTCGATATTCGTTGAAATCCAGCAGTCTGCCGGCCCCGAAGGGCCGAGGGCCTACCTGGTCCTGCAAATGCTTATGCCCAAGGAGACAAAACCCATAAGCCCACGTTCCTGGTCTCAGTTTGCAGAGCTCCATGGGCACTCTCAAAGCAGCCCGAGTTGGCACAGGTGGCAGCTTGTCCCTGGGCGGCACCTTGATCTTCGTGGAAATCCAGCAAGCAGCTGGCCCGTGAAGAACAAGGCCCTACCTGGTACTGAGAAATGCTTCTGCCTGGGGAAACAAAACCCACCAGCCCACATTCCTGGTCTCAGTTTGCAGAGCTCCGTGGGCACTCTCAAGGCAGCCAGAGTTGGCACGGGTGGCAGCTTGTCCCTAGGCAGCATTCTGATATTCCTGGAAATCCAGCAGGTAGCCTGCCCCTGAGGAACAAGGCCCTACCTGGTACTGACAAAGGCTTCTGCCCGGGGAAACAAAACCCACCACCCCACGTTCCTGGTCTCAGTTTGCAGAGCTCCATGGGCACACACAAAGCACCGCGAGTTGGCACAGGTGGCAGCTTGTCCCTGGGCAGCACCTTGATATTCGTGGAAATCCAGCGGACAACCGGCCGGGATGGGCCGAGGGCCTAGCTGGTACGGACAAAGGCTTCTGCCCAAGGAGACAACACCAACCAGTTCATATTCCTGGTCTCAGTTTGCCGAGCTCCATGGGCATTCTCAAAGCAGCCTGAGTTGGCACGAGTGGCAGCTTGTCCCTGGGCGGCATCTTCAGATTCGTGGAAATCCAGCAGGCAGACTGCCCCTGAGGAACAAGGCCCTAGCTGGTACTGTTAAAGGCTTCTGCCTGGTGAAACAAAACCCACCAGCCCACGCTCCTGGTCTCAGTTTTCAGAGCTCCAGGGGCACGCTCAAAGCTGCCCGAGTTGGCACAGGTGGCAGCTTGTCCCTGGGCGGCATTTTCAGATTCGTGGAAATCCAGCAAGAAACTGGCCCCTGAGGAACAAGGCCCTACCTGGTACAGAGAAAGGCTTCTGCCCGGGGAAACAAAACCCACCACCCCACGTTCCTGGTCTCAGTTTCCAGAGCTTCATGGGCACTCTCAAAGCAGCCCGAGTTGGCACAGGTGGCAGCTTGTCCCTGGGCCACATCTGGATATTCGTGGAAATCCAGCAGGCAGACGGACCCGAAGGGCCGGGGGCCTACCTGGTTCTGCAAATGCTTCTGCCCAAGGAGACAAAACCCACCAGCCCACGTTCCTAGTCTCAATTTGCAGAGCTCCGAGGGCACTCTCAAAGCAGCCCGAGTTGGCACAGGTGACGGCTTGTCCCTGGGCGGCATCTTGACATTTGTGGAAATCCAGCAGGCAGACTGCCCCTGAGGAACAAGGCCCTGCCTGGTACTGACAAAGGCTTCTGCCCGGGAAAACAATACTCAGCACCCCACGTTCCTGGTCTCAGTTTGCAGAGATCCATGGGCACTCTCAAAGCGGCGCGAGTTGGCACAGGTGGCAGCTTGTCCCTGGGCAGCATCTTGATATTCGTGGAAATCCAGCGGACAACCGGCCGCGATGGGCCGAGGGCCTTCCTGGTGCTGCAAATGCTTCTTCCCGCAAAAACAAAACCCACCAGCCCACATTCCTGGTCTCAGTTTGCAGAGCTCCATGGGCACTCTCAAAGCAGCCCGAGTTGGCACAGGTGGCAGCTTGTCCCTGGGCCGCATCTCGATATTCATGGAAATCCAGCAGGCAGACGGACCCGAAAGGCCGAGGGCCTACCTGGACCGGCAAATGCTTCTGCCCAAGGAGACAAAACCCACCAGCCCACGTTCCTGGTCTCAGTTAGCAGAGCTCCATGGGCACTCTCAAAGAAGCCTGAGTTGGCACGGGTGGCAGCTTGTCCCTGGGCTGCATCTTGATATTTGTGGAAATCCAGCAAGCAGCCTGCCCCTGACGAACAAGGCCCTACCTGGTACTGACAAAGGCTTCTGCCCGGGAAAACAAAACTCAGCACCGCACATTCCTGGTCTCAGTCTGCAGAGATCCATGGGCACTCTCAAAGCACCTGGAGTTGGCACAGGTGGCAGCTTGTCCCTGGGCGGCACCTTGATCTTCGTGGAAATCCAGCGGACAACCGGCCGCGAAGGGCCGAGGGCCTACCTGGTGCTGAAAATGCTTCTGCCCTGGGAAACAAAACCCACCAGCCGACGTTCCTGGTCTCAGTTTGCAGAGATCCATGGGCGCTCTCAAAGCAGCCCGAGATGGCACAGGTTGCAGGTGTCCCTGGGCCGCATCTTGATATTCGTGGAAATCCAGCGAGCAGCCTAACCATAAGGAAAAGGGGCATACCTAGTACTGACAAAGGCTTCTGCCGAGGGAAACAAAACCCACCAGCCCACGTTCCTGGTCTCAGTTTAAAGAACTCTGTTGGCACTCTCAAGGCAGCCTGAGTTAGCACAGGTGGCAGCTTGTCCCTGGGCGGCATCTTGATATTCGTGGAAATCCAGAAGGGAGCCTGCCCCTGAGGAACAAGGCCCTACCTGGTACTGAGAAATGCTCCTGCCCAGGAAAACAAAACCCACCACCCCACATTCCTGGTCTCAGTTTGCAGAGCTCCGTGTGCACGCTCCAAGCTGACCGAGTTGGCTCAGGGGGCAGCTTGTCCCTGGGCGGCATATAGATATTCGTGGAAATCCAGCAGGCAGCCAGCCCCGAAGGGCCGATGGCTGACATGGTACACAGAAAAGCTTCTGACCAAGGAGATAAAACCCACCAGCCCACGTTCCTGGTCTCAGTTTGCAGTGATCCATGGGCACTCTCAAAGCAGCCCGAGTTGGCACAGGTGGCAGCTTGTCCCTGGGCGGCATCTTCAGATTCGTGGAAATCCAGCGGACAACCGGCCGCGATGGGCCGAGGGCCTACCTGGTACTGCAAATGCTTCAGCCCGGGGAAACAAAACCCACCAGCTCACGTTCCTGGTCTCAGTTTGCAGAGCTCCATGGGCACTCTCGAAGCACCCCGAGTTGGCATGTTTGGAAGCTTGTCCCTGGGAGGCAACTTCATATTCGTGGAAATCCAGCACGCAGCCGGCCCGAGAGGAACAAGGCCCTACCTGGCACTGACAAAGGCTTCTGCCCGGGAAAACAAAACCCACCAGCCCACGTTCCCGGTCTCAGTTTACAGAGCTCCGTGGGAACTCTCAAAGCACCCGGAGTTGGCACGGGTAGCAGCTTGTCCCTGGGCGGCATCTTGATATTCGTGGAAATCCAGCAGGCAGCCGGCCACAAAAGTCCGAGGGCCTACCTGGTATTGAGAATGGCTTCGTCCTACGGAAACAAAACCCACCAGCCCACGTTCCTGGTCTCAGTTTGCAGAGATCCATGGGCACTCTCAAAGCAGCCTGAGTTGGCACGGGTGGCAGCTTGTCCCTGGGCAGCATCTTGATATTCGTGGAAATCCAGCAGGCAGCCGGCTTGTGAGGAACAAGGCCCTACCTGGTACTGACAAAGGCTTCTGCCCGGGAAACCAAAACTCAGCACCCCACGTTCCGGGTCTCAGTTTGCAGAGCTCCGTGAGCACGCTCAAAGCAGCGCAAGTTGGCACAGGTGGCAGCTTATCCCTAGGCGGCATCTTGATATTCGTGGAAATCCAGCAGGCAGCCAGCCCCGAAGGGCCGACGGCCGACATTGTACACACAAAGGCTTCTGCCCAAGGAGACAAAACCCACCACCCCACGTTCCTGGTCTCAGTTTGCAGAGATCCATGGGCACTCTCAAAGCAGCCCGAGTTGGCACAAGTGGCAGCTTGTCCCTGGGCAGCATCTTGATATTCGTGGAAATCCAGCAGGCAGCCGGCTTGTGAGGAACAAGGCCCTACCTGGTACTGACAAAGGCTTCTGCCCGGGAAACCAAAACTCAGCACCCCACGTTCCGGGTCTCAGTTTGCAGAGCTCCGTGAGCACGCTCAAAGCAGCGCAAGTTGGCACAGGTGGCAGCTTATCCCTAGGCGGCATCTTGATATTCGTGGAAATCCAGCAGGCAGCCAGCCCCGAAGGGCCGACGGCCGACATTGTACACACAAAGGCTTCTGCCCAAGGAGACAAAACCCACCACCCCACGTTACTGGTCTCAGTTTGCAGAGATCCATGGGCACTCTCAAAGCAGCCCGAGTTGGCACAAGTGGCAGCTTGTCCCTGGGCAGCATCTTGATATTCGTGGAAATCCAGCAGGCAGCCGGCCCTTGAGGAACAAGGCCCTACCTGGTACTGACAAAGGCTTCTGCCCGGAAAACCAAAACTCAGCACCCCACGTTCCGGGTCTCAGTTTGCAGAGCTCCGTGAGCACGCTCAAAGCAGCCCAAGTTGGCACAGGTGGCAGCTTGTCCCTGGGCGGCATCTTGATATTCGTGGAAATCCAGCAGGCAGCCAGCTCCGAAGGGCCGAGGGCCGACATGGTACACACAAAGGCTTCTGCCCAAGGAGACAAAACCCACCACCCCACGTTCCTGGTCTCAGTTTGCAGAGATCCATGGGCACTCTCAAAGCAGCCCGAGTTGGCACGGGTGGCAGCTTGTCCCTGGGCGGCATCTCGATAAACGTGGAAATCCAGCAAGAAGCCGGCCCCTGAGGATCAAGGCCCTACCTGGTACAGACAAAGGCTTCTGCCCGGGAAAACAATACTCAGCACCCCACGTTCCTGGTCTCAGTTTGCAGAGCTCCGTGGGCACGCTCAAAGCTGCCCGAGTTGGCACAGGTGGCAGCTTGTCCCAGGGCCGCATCTTGATATTCGTGGAAATCCAGCAGGCAGCCGGCACTGAAGGGCCGAGGGCTGACATGGTACACAGAAAGGCTTCTGCCTGGGGAAACAAAACCCACCAGCCCACATTCCTGGTCTCAGTTTGCAGAGCTTCATGGGCACTCTCAAAGCAGCCCGAGTTGGCACAGGGGGCAGCTTGTCCCTGGGCGGCATATTGATATTCGTGGAAATCCAGCAGGCAGGCGAGCCCGAAGGGCCGAGGGCCTACCTGGTCATGAAAATGCTTCTGCCCAAGGAGACAAAACCCACCACCCCACGTTCCTGGTCTCAGTTTGCAGAGATCCATGGGCACTCTCAAAGCAGCCCGAGTTGGCACGGGTGGCAGCTTGTCCCTGGGCGGCATCTCGATAAACGTGGAAATCCAGCAAGAAGCCGGCCCCTGAGGATCAAGGCCCTACCTGGTACAGACAAAGGCTTCTGCCCGGGAAAACAATACTCAGCACCCCACGTTCCTGGTCTCAGTTTGCAGAGCTCCGTGGGCACGCTCAAAGCTGCCCGAGTTGGCACAGGTGGCAGCTTGTCCCAGGGCCGCATCTTGATATTCGTGGAAATCCAGCAGGCAGCCGGCACTGAAGGGCCGAGGGCTGACATGGTACACAGAAAGGCTTCTGCCTGGGGAAACAAAACCCACCAGCCCACATTCCTGGTCTCAGTTTGCAGAGCTTCATGGGCACTCTCAAAGCAGCCCGAGTTGGCACAGGTGGCAGCTTGTCCCTGGGCGGCATATTGATATTCGTGGAAATCCAGCAGGCAGACGAGCCCGAAGGGCCGAGGGCCTACCTGGTCATGAAAATGCTTCTGCCCAACGAGACAAAACCCACCAGACCACGTTCCTGGTCTCAGTCTGCAGAGATCGATGGGCACTCTCAAAGCAGCCCGAGTTGGCACAGGTGGCAGCTTGTCCCTGGGCGGCATCTTCCGATTCTTCGAAATTCAGCTGGCAGACGGACGCGAAGGGCCGAGGGCCTACCTGGTACTGCAAATGCTTCTTCCCGTGGAAACAAAACTCACCACCCCACGTTCCTGGTCTCAGTCTGCAGAGATCCACGGGCACTCTCAAAGCAGTCCGAGTTGGCACGGGTGGCAGCTTGTCCCTGGGCGGCAACTTGATATTCGTGGAAATCCAGCAGGCAGCCGGCCCCGAAGGGCCGAGGCCCTACCTGGTACTGACAAAGGCTTCTGCCCGGGGAAACAAAACCCACCACCACACGTTCCTGCTATCAGTTTGCAGAGCTCCATGGGCACTCTCAAAGCAGCCCGAGTTGGCACAGGTGGCAGCTTGTCCCTGGGGGCATCTTGATATTCGTGGAAATTCAGCAAGCAGCCTAACCATAAGGAACAGGGGCCTACCTACTACTGACAAAGGTCTCTGCCCAGGGAAACAAAACCTACCCGCCCACGATCCTGGTCTCAGTTTACAGAACTCTGTGGGAACTCTCAAGGCAGCCTGAGTTGGCACGGGTGGCAGCTTGTCCATGGGCGGCGTCTTGATATTCGTGGAAATCCAGGAGGCAGCCTGCCCCTGAGGAACAAGGCCCTACCTGGTAATGATGAAGGCTTCTGCCCGGGGAAAAGAAACCCACCACCCCACGTTCCTGGTCTCAGTTTGCAGAGCTCCATGGGCACCCTCAAAGCAGCCCGAGTTGGCACAGGTGGCAGCTTGTCCCTGGGCGGCATCTTCAGATTCGTGGAAATCCAGCAGACAAGCGGCCGCGATAGGCCGAGGGCCTACCTCGTAGTGCAAATGCTTCTGCCCGGGGAAACAAAACCCGCCACCCCACATTCCTGGTCTCCGTTTGCAGAGCTCCATGGGCACTCTCAAAGCAGCCCAAGTTGGCACAGGCCACAGCTTGTCCCTCGTTGGCATCTTCAGATTCGTGGATATCCAGCAGGCAGCCGGCCCCTGAGGAACAAGCCCCTTCCTGGTACTGACAAAGGCTTCTGCCAAAGGAGACAAAACCCACCACCCCACTTTCCTGGTCGCAGTTTGCAGAGCTCCATGGGCACTCTCAAAGTTCCTGGTTGATATTTGTTGAAATCCAGCTGGCAGACGGACGCGAAGGGCCGAGGGCCTACCTGGTACTGCAAATGCTTCTGCCCGGGGAAACAAAACTCAGCACCCCTCGTTCCTGGTCTCAGTTTGAAGAGCTCCATGGGCACTCTCAAAGCAGCACGAGTTGGCACAGGTGGCAGTTTGTTCCTAGGCGGCATCTTCATATTCGTGGAAATCCAGCCGGCAGCCGGCCCAGAAGATCTGAGGGCCTACCTGGTAATGACAAAGGTTTCTGTCCGCGGAAACAAAACCCACAACCCCACGTTCTACATCTCAGTTTGCAGAGCTCCATGGGCACTCTCAAAGCAGCCCGAGTTGGCACAGGTGGCAGCTTGTCCCTGGGCGGCATCTTCAGATTCGTGGAAATCCAGCAGGCAGCCGTCCACAAAAGTCCGAGGGCCTACCTGGTATTGACAATGGATTCTGCCCAAGGAGACAAAACCCACCAGCCCACGTTCCTGGTCTCAGTATGCAGAGCTCTATGGGCACTCTCAAAGCAGCCCGAGTTGGCACAGGTGGCAGCTTCTCCCTGGGCGGCATCTTCAGATTCGTGGAAATCCAGCAGGCAGCCGGCCCCGAAGGGCCGAGGTCCTACCTGCTATGGACAATGGCTTCGTCCCAGGGAAATAAAACCCACCACCCCACATTCCTGGTCTCAGTTTGCAGAGCTCCATGGGCACTCTCAAAGCAGCCCGAGTTGGCACAGGTGGCAGATTGTCCCTGGGCGGCATCTTCAGATTCGTGGAAATCCAGCAGGCAGCCGGCCACAAAAGGCCAAGGGCCTACCTGGTACTGACAAATGTTTCTCCCCAAGGAAACGAAACCCACCACCCCACGTTCCTGGTCTCAGTCTGCAGAGATCCATGGGCACTCTCAAAGCAGCCCGAGTTGGCACAGGTGGCAGCTTGTCCCTGGGCCGCACCTTGATATTCGTGGAAATCGAGCGGACAAGCGGCCACGATAGGCCCAGGGCCTACCTGGTACTGACAAAGGCTTCTGCCCGGGGAAACAAAACCCGCCACCCCACGTTCCTAGTCTCCGTTTGCAGAGCTCCATGGGCACTCTCAAAGCAGCCCGAGTTGGCACCGGTGGCAGCTTGTCCCTGGGCCGCATCTTGTTATTGTTGGAAATCCAGCTGGCAGACGGACCCGAAGGGCCGAGGGCCTACCTGGTATTGACAAAGACTTCTCCCTCGGAAATCAAAACCCACCACCCCACGTTCCTGGTCTCAGTTTGCAGAGCTCCATGGGCACTCTCAAAGCAGCCCGAGTTGGCACAGGTGGCAGCTTGTCCCTGGGCAGCATCTTGATATTTGTTGAAATCCCACAGGCAGACGGACGCGAAGGCCCGAGGGCCTACCTGGTACTGCAAATGCTTCTGCCCGGGGAAACGAAACACACCAGCCCACGTTCCTGGTCTCAGCTTACAGAGCTCCATGGGCACTCTCAAAGCAGCCCGAGTTGGCACAGGTGGCAGATTGTCCCTGGGCGGCATCTTCAGATTCGTGGAAATCCAGCTGGCAGACGGACCCGAATGGCCGAGGGCCTACCTGGTATTGACAAAGGCTCCTGCCTCGGAAATCAAAACCCACCAGCCCACGTTCCTGGTCTCAGTTTGCAGAGCTCCATGGGCACGCTCAAAGCAGCCCGAGTTGGTACAGGTGGCAGCTTGTCACTGGGCGGCATCTTCAGATTCGTGGAAATCCAGCCGGCAGCCTGCCCCTGAGGAACAAGGCCCTACCTGGAACTGACAAAGGCTTCTGCCCGGGGAAACAAAACCCACCACCACGCGTTCCTGGTCTCAGTTTGCAGAGCTCCATGGGCACTCTCAAAGCAGCCCGAGTTGGCACAGGTGGCAGCTTGTCCCTGGGTGGCATCTTCAGATTCGTGGAAATCCAGCAGGCAGCCGTCCACAAAAGGCCGAGGGCCTACCTGGTATTGCCAATGGATTCTGCCCAAAGAGACAAAACCCACCAGCCCACGTTCCTGGTCTCAGTTTGCAGAGCTCGATGGGCACTCTCAAAGCAGCCCGAGTTGGCACAGGTGGCAGCTTGTCCCTGGGCGGCATCTTCAGATTCGTGGAAATCCAGCAGGCAGCCGGACACAAAAGGCCGAGGGCCTAGCTGGTATTGACAACGGCTTCGTCCTAGGGGAACAAAACCCACGAACCCACGTTCCTGGTCTCAGTTTGCAGAGATCCATGGGTACTCTCAAAGCAGTCCGAGTTGGCACGGGTGGCAGCTTGTCCCTGGGCGGCAACTTGATATTCGTGGAAATCCAGCAGACAGCCGGCCCCGAAGGGCCGAGGCCCTACCTGGTACTGACAAAGGCTTCTGCCCGGGGAAACAAAACCCACCACCACACGTTCCTGCTATCAGTTTGCAGTGCTCCATGGGCACTCTCAAAGCAGCCCAGGTTGGCACAGGTGACAGCTTGTCCCTGGGCGGCATCTTGATATTCGTAGAAATTCAGCAAGCAGCCTAACCATAAGGAAGAGGGGCCTACCTACTACTGACAAAGTTTTCTGCCCAGGGAAACAAAACCTACCCGCCCACGTTCCTGGTCTTAGTTTACAGAACTCTGTGGGAACTGTCAAGGCAGCCTGAGTTGGCACAGGTGGCAGCTTGTCCCTGGGCGGCATCTTCAGATTCGTGGAAATCCAGCAGGCAGCTGGCCCCTGAGGGACAAGGCCCTACCTGGTACTGACAAAGGCTTCTGCCAATGGAGACAAAACCCACCAGCCCACGCTCCTGGTCGCAGTTTGCAGAGCTCCATGGGCACTCTCAAAGTGCCTGGTTGATATTTCTTGAAATCCAGCTGGAAGACGGACGCGAAGGGCCGAGGGCCTACCTGGTACTGCAAATGCTTCTGCCCGGGGAAACAAAACTCAGCACCCCACGTTCCTGGTCTCAGTTTGCAGAGCTCCATGGGCACTCTCAAAGTGCCTGGTTGAAATTTGTTGAAATCCAGCTGGCAGACGGACGCGAAGGGCCGAGGGCCTACCTGGTCCTGCAAATGCTTCTACCCGGGGAAACAAAACTCAGCACCCCACGTTCCTGGTCTCAGTTTGAAGAGCTCCATGGGCACTCTCAAAGCAGCACGAGTTGGCACAGGTGGCAGTTTGTTCCTAGGCGGCATCTTGATATTCGTGGAAATCCAGCCGGCAGCCGGCCCAGAAGTTCTGAGGGCCTACCTGGTAATGACAAAGGCTTCTGCCCGGGGAAACAAAACCCGCCACCCCACGTTCCTGGTCTCCGTTTGCAGAGCTCCATGGGCACTCTCAAATCAGCCCGAGTTGGCAGAGGTCGCAGCTTGTCCCTGGGCGGCATCTTGATATTCGTGGAAATTTCGGAGGCAGGCAGACCCGAAGGGCCGAGGGCCTACCTGGTATTGACAAAGTCTTCTCCCTCGGAAATCAACACCCACGAACCCACGTTCCTAGTCTCAGTTTGCAGAGCTCGATGGGCACTCTCAAAGCAGCCCGAGTTGGCACAGTTGGCAGCTTGTCCCTGGGCAGCACCTTGATATTTGTTGAAATCCAACAGGCAGAGGGACGCGAAGGGCCGAGGGCCTACCTGGTACTGCAAATGCTTCTGCCCGGGGAAACGAAACCCACCAGCCCACGTTCCTGGTCTCAGTTTACAGAGCTGCATGGGCACTCTCAAAGCAACCCGAGTTGGCACAGGTGGCAGATTGTCCCTGGGCGGCATCTTCAGATTCGTGGAAATCCAGCAAGCAGCCGGCCACAAAAGGCCAAGGGCCTACCTGGTACTGACAAATGCTTCTCCCCAAGGAAACGAAACCCACCACCCCACGTTCCTGGTCTCAGTCTGCAGAGATCCATGGGCACTCTCAAAGCAGCCCGAGTTGGCACAGGTGGCAGCTTGTCCCTGGGCAGCATCTTGATATTCGTGGAAATCGAGCGGACAAGCGGCCACGATAGGCCCAGGGCCTACCAGGTACTGACAAAGGCTTCTGCCCGGGGAAACAAAACCCACCACCCCACGTTCCTGGTCTCAGTTTGCAGAGCTCCGTGGGCACTCTCAAAGCAGCCCGAGTTGGCACAAATGGCAGCTTGTCCCTGGTTTGCATCTTGAAATTCGTGGAAATCTTATGCCAGCCAGCCCCAGATGGCTTGTCTTTTGCGTCTTGCTTCGTCACCCCCTGCAAGCTGCCGGCTCTCCGTCTATCGAAGGCAAAAGAGCCGCTTCTTCGCGTACTGCTGCTTGTGCCGGTGGCGGTGCGCTTCGGAGCGCTGCTTCGGGCGAAAGACGCCCGCGAGCGGCACTTCGCTCCGGACAGCTCCGTAGCTCCGTCTTCTGCCTCTCTCGTCGTCTGCATCCTAGCCAAAAGCTTCTCCATGACTTCTCGCCGAGAGAGAAAGTGTGCCAGCATTGCAAACACCTTTCGATCTTGTTTGCCGAGTTCACCCAGTTCTTTGCATCTCGCAGCGCAAAGAGACCCGCAAGAGTTTCCACGGAGTGTTGCAGGAGCTCTAGCAAGATGCATTGCAAAGTTGTCCAAAAACTTCTTCCATTCGCATGCTAACGTGATTTTAAAAGGCATGCGAGTGGCACTCCACCATCCCGCAGCAGTTCGAGAGCTGCGCACATAAGGCTGCTGTTGTGCGGCTTGCTTCTTCACCGCCTGCAAGCTGCCGGCTCTCCGTCTACCGAAGGCGAAAGAGCCGCTTCTTCGCGCACTGCTGCTTGTGCCGGTGGCGGTGCGCTTCGGAGCGCTGCTTCGGGCGAAAGACGCCCGCGAGCGGCACTTCGCTCCGGACAGTACCGTACCTCCGTCTTCTGCCTCTCTCGTCGTCTGCATCCTAGCCAAAAGCTTCTCCATGACTTCTCGCCGAGAGAGAAAGTGTGCCAGCATTGAAAACACCTTCCGATCTTGCTTGGCGAGTTCACCCAGTTCTTTGCATCTCACAGCGGAAAGAGACCCGCAACAGTTTCTACGGAGTGTTTCAGGAGCTCTAGCAAGATGCATAGCAAAGTTGTCAAAAAACTTCTTCCATTCGCATGCTAACGTGATTTTCATAGGCATGCGAATGGCAATCCACCATCCCGCAGCAGTACGAGAGCGTCGCACACAAGGATGCTGTTGTGCGGCTTGCTTCTTCACCTCCTGCAAGCTGCCGGCTCTCCGTCTACCGAAGGCGAAAGAGCCGCTTCTTCGCGCACTGCTGCTTGTGCCGGTGGCGGTGCGCTTCGGAGCGCTGCTTCGGGCGAAAGACGCCCGCGAGCGGCACTTCGCTCCGGACAGTACCGTACCTCCGTCTTCTGCCTCTCTCGTCGTCTGCATCCTAGCCAAAAGCTTCTCCATGACTTCTCGCCCAGAGAGAAAGTGTGCCAGCATTGCAAACATCTTCCGAACCTGCTTGACGAGTTCACCCAGTTCTTTGCATCTCGCAGCGCAAAGAGACCGTCAAGAGTTTCCACGGAGTGTTTCAGGAGCTCTAGCAAGATGCATAGCAAAGTTGTCCAAAAACTTCTTCCATTCGCATGCTAACGTGATTTTCAAATGCATACGAGTGGCAATCCACCATCCCGCAGCAGTAAGAGAGCTGCGCGCATAAGGCTGCTGTTGTGCGGCTTGCTTCTTCACCTCCTGCAAGCTGCCGGCTCTCCGTCTACCGAAGGCGAAAGAGCCGCTACTTCGCGCAGTGTTGGTTGTGCCGGTGGCGGTGCGCTCCGGAGCGCTGCTTCGGGCGAAAGACGCCCGCGAGCGGCACTTCGCTCCGGACAGTACCGTACCTCCGTCTTCTGCCTCTCTCGTCGTCTGCATCCTAGCCAAAAGCTTCTCCATGACTTCTCGCCGAGAGAGAAAGTGTGCCAGCATTGCAAACACCTTTCGATCTTGTTTGCCGAGTTCACCTAGTTCTTTGCATCTCGCAGCGCAAAGAGACCCGCAATAGTTTCCACGGAGCGTTGCAGGAGCTCTAGCAAGATGCATTGGAAAGTTGTCCAAAAACTTCTTCCATTCGCATGCTAACGTGATTTTAAAAGGCATGCGAGTGGCAATCCACCATCCCGCAGCAGTTCGAGAGCTGCGCACATAAGGCTGCTGTTGTGCGGCTTGCTTCTTCACCGCCTGCAAGCTGCCGGCTCTCCGTCTACGGAAGGCGAAAGAGCCGCTTCTTCGCGCAGTGTTGGTTGTGCCGGTGGCGGTGCGCTACGGAGCGCTACTCCGGGCGAAAGACGCCCGCGAGCGGCACTTCGCTCCGGAGAGTACCGTACCTCCGTCTTCTGCCTCTCTCGTCGTCTGCATCCTAGCCAAAAGCTTCTCCATGACTTCTCGCCGAGAGACAAAGTGTGCCAGCATTGCAAACACCTTCCGATCTTGCTTGGCGAGTTCACCCAGTTCTTTGCATCTCGCAGCGCAAAGAGACCCGCAACAGTTTCTACGGAGTGTTTCAGGAGCTCTAGCAAGATGCATTGCAAAGTTGTCAAAAAACTTCTTCCATTCGCATGCTAACGTGATTTTAAAAGGCATGCGAATGGCAATCCACCATCCCGCAGCAGTACGAGAGCGTCGCACACAAGGATGCTGTTGTGCGGCTTGCTTCTTCACCTCCTGCAAGCTGCCGGCTCTCCGTCTACCGAAGGCGAAAGAGCCGCTTCTTCGCGCACTGCTGCTTGTGCCGGTGGCGGTGCGCTCCGGAGCGCTGCTTCGGGTGATAGACGCCCGCGAACGGCACTTCGCTCCGGACAGCCCCGTACCTCCGTCTTCTGCCTCTCTCGTCGTCTGCATCCTAGCCAAAAGCTTCTCCATGACTTCTCGCCGAGAGAGAAAGTGTGCCAGCACTCCAAACACCTTACGATCTTGTTTGCCGAGTTCACCTAGTTCTTTGCATCTCGCAGCATAAAGAGTCCCGCAATAGTTTCCACGGAGTGTTGCAGGAGCTCTAGCAAGATGCATTGCAAAGTTGTCCAAAAACTTCTTCCATTCGCATGCTAACGTGATTTTAAAAGGCATGCGTGTGGCAATCCACCATCCCGCAGCAGTACGAGAGCGTCGCACACAAGGATGCTGTTGTGCGGCTTGCTTCTTCACCTCCTGCAAGCTGGCGGCTCTCCGTCTACCGAAGGCGAAAGAGTCGCTTCTTCGCGCACTGCTGCTTGTGCCGGTGGCGGTGCGCTTCGGAGCGCTGCTTCGGGCGATAGACGCCCGCCAGCGGCACTTCGCTCCGGACAGTACCGTACCTCCGTCTTCTGCCTCTCTCGTCGTCTGCATCCCAGCCAAAAGCTTCTCCATGACTTCTCGCCGAGAGAGAAAGTGTGCCAGCATTGCAAACACCTTCCGATCTTGCTTGCCGAGTTCACCCAGTTCTTTGCATCTCGCAGCTCAAAGAGACCCGCAAGAGTTTCTACGGAGTGTTTCAGGAGCTCTAGCAAGATGCATAGCAAAGTTGTCAAAAAACTCCTTCCATTCGCATGCTAAGGTGATTTTAAAAGGCATGCGAATGGCAATCCACCATCCCGCAGCAGTAAGAGAGCGTCGTACACATGGATGCTGTTGTGCGGCTTGCTTCTTCACCTCCTGCAAGCTGCCGGCTCTCCGTCTAGCGAAGGCGAAAGAGCCGCTTCTTCGCGCACTGCTGCTTGTGCCGGTGGCGGTGCGCTTCGGAGCGCTGCTTCGGGCGAAAGACACCCGCGAGCGGCACTTCGCTCCGGACAGCTCCGTACCTCCGGCTTCTGCCTCTCTCGTCGTCTGCATCCCAGCCAAAAGCTTCTCCATGACTTCCTGCCGAGAGAGAAAGTGTGCCAGCATTGCAAACATCTTCCGATCTTGTTTGACGAGTTCACCCAGTTCTTTGCATCTCGCAGCGCAAAGAGACCGTCAAGAGTTTCCACGGAGTGTTTCAGGAGCTCTAGCAAGATGCATAGCAAAGTTGTCCAAAAACTTCTTCCATTCGCATGCTAACGTGATTTTCAAAGGCATACGAGTGGCAATCCACCATCCCGCAGAAGTTCGAGAGCTGCGCACATAAGGCTGCTGTTGTGCGGCTTGCTTCTTCACCGCCTGCAAGCTGCCGGCTCTCCGTCTACCGAAGGCGAAAGAGCCGCTTCTTCGCGCAGTGCTGCTTGTGCCGGTAGCGGTGCGCTCCGGAGCGCTGCTTCGGGCGATAGACGCCGGCCAGCGGCACTTCGCTCCGGACAGCCCCGTACCTCCGTCTTCTGCCTCTCTCGTCGTCTGCATCCCAGCCAAAAGCTTCTCCATGACTTCTCGCCGAGAGAGAAAGTGTGCCAGCATTGCAAACACCTTCCGATCTTGCTTGGCGAGTTCACCCAGTTCTTTGCATCTCACAGCGCAAAGGGACCCGCAACAGTTTCTACGGAGTGTTTCAGGAGCTCTAGCAAGATGCATTGCAAAGTTGTCAAAAAACTTCTTCCATTCGCATGCTAACGTGATTTTAAAAGGCATGCGAATGGCAATCCACCATCCCGCAGCAGTACGAGAGCGTCGCACACAAGGATGCTGTTGTGCGGCTTGCTTCTTCACCTCCTGCAAGCTGCCGGCTCTCCGTCTACCGAAGGCGAAAGAGCCGCTACTTCGCGCACTGCTGCTTGTGCCGGTGGCGGTGCGCTCCGGATCGCTGCTTCGGGTGATAGACGCCCGCGAACGGCACTTCGCTCCGGACAGTACCGTACCTCCGTCTTCTGCCTCTCTCGTCGTCTGCATCCTAGCCAAAAGCTTCTCCATGACTTCTCGCCGAGAGAGAAAGTGTGCCAGCACTCCAAACACCTTACGATCTTGTTTGACGAGTTCACCGAGTTCTTTGCATCTCGCAGCGTAAAGAGTCCCGCAATAGTTTCCACGGAGTGTTGCAGGAGCACTAGCAAGATGCATTGCAAAGTTGTCCAAAAACTTCTTCCATTCGCATGCTAACGTGATTTTAAAAGGCATGCGAGTGGCAATCCACCATCCCGCAGCAGTACGAGAGCGTCGCACTCAAGGCTGCTGTTGTGCGGCTTGCTTCTTCTCCTCCTGCAAGCTGGCGGCTCTCCGTCTACCGAAGGCGAAAGAGTCGCTTCTTCGCGCACTGCTGGTAGTGCCGGTGGCGGTGCGCTTCGGAGCGCTGCTTCGGGCGATAGACGCCCGCCAGCGGCACTTCGCTCCGGACAGTACCGTACCTCCGTCTTCTGCCTCTCTCGTCGTCTGCATCCCAGCCAAAAACTTCTCCATGACTTCTCGCCGAGAGAGAAAGTGTGCCAGCATTGCAAACACCTTTCGATCTTGCTTGCCGAGTTCACTCAGTTCTTTGCATCTCGCAGCGCAAAGAGACCCGCAAGAGTTTCCACGGAGCGTTGCAGGAGCTCTAGCAAGATGCATAGCAAAGTTGTCAAAAAACTCCTTCCATTCGCAAGCTAACGTGATTTTAAAAGGCATGCGAGTGGCAATCAACCATCCCGCAGCAGTACGAGAGCGTCGCACACAAGGATGCTGTTGTGCGGCTTGCTTCTTCACCTCCTGCAAGCTGCCGGCTCTCCGTCTAGCGAAAGCGAAAGAGCCGCTACTTCGCGCACTGCTGCTTGTGCCGGTGGCGGTGCGCTCCGGAGCGCTGCTTCGGGCGAAAGACGCCCGCGAGCGGCACTTCGCTCCGGACAGTACCGTACCTCCGTCTTCTGCCTCTCTCGTCGTCTGCATCCTAGCCAAAAGCTTCTCCATGACTTCTCGCCGAGAGAGAAAGTGTGCCAGCATTGCAAACACCTTTCGATCTTGTTTGCCGAGTTCACCTAGTTCTTTGCATCTCGCAGCGCAAAGAGACCCGCAATAGTTTCCACGGAGCGTTGCAGGAGCTCTAGCAAGATGCATTGGAAAGTTGTCCAAAAACTTCTTCCATTCGCATGCTAACGTGATTTTAAAAGGCATGCGAGTGGCAATCCACCATCCCGCAGCAGTTCGAGAGCTGCGCACATAAGGCTGCTGTTGTGCGGCTTGCTTCTTCACCGCCTGCAAGCTGCCGGCTCTCCGTCTACCGAAGGCGAAAGAGCCGCTTCTTCGCGCAGTGTTGGTTGTGCCGGTAGCGGTGCGCTACGGAGCGCTGCTTCGGGCGAAAGACGCCCGCGAGCGGCACTTCGCTCCGGACAGCCCCGTAGCTCCGTCTTCTGCCTCTCTCGTCGTCTGCATCCCAGCCAAAAGCTTCTCCATGACTTCTCGCCGAGAGAGAAAGTGTGCCAGCATTGCAAACACCTTCCGATCTTGCTTGGCGAGATCACCCAGTTCTTTGCATCTCACAGCGCAAAGAGACCCGCAACAGTTTCTACGGAGTGTTTCAGGAGCTCTAGCAAGATGCATTGCAAAGTTGTCAAAAAACTTCTTCCATTCGCATGCTAACGTGATTTTAAAAGGCATGCGAATGGCAATCCGCCATCCCGCAGCAGTACGAGAGCGTCGCACACAAGGATGCTGTTGTGCGGCTTGCTTCTTAACCTCCTGCAAGCTGGCGGCTCTCCGTCTACCGAAGGCGAAAGAGCCGCTTCTACGCGCAGTGTTGGTTGTGCCGGTGGCGGTGCGCTCCGGATCGCTGCTTCGGGCGATAGACGCCCGCGAACGGCACTTCGCTCCGGACAGCTCCGTACCTCCGTCTTCTGCCTCTCTCGTCGTCTGCATCCCAGCCAAAAACTTCTCCATGACTTCTCGCCGAGAGAGAAAGTGTGCCAGCATTGCAAACACCTTTCGATCTTGCTTGCCGAGTTCACTCAGTTCTTTGCATCTCGCAGCGCAAAGAGACCCGCAAGAGTTTCCACGGAGCGTTGCAGGAGCTCTAGCAAGATGCATAGCAAAGTTGTCAAAAAACTCCTTCCATTCGCATGCTAACGTGATTTTAAAAGGCATACGAGTGGCAATCAACCATCCCGCAGCAGTTCGAGAGCGTCGCACACAAGGATGCTGTTGTGCGGCTTGCTTCTTCACCTCCTGCAAGCTGCCGGCTCTCCGTCTAGCGAAAGCGAAAGAGCCGCTACTTCGCGCACTGCTGCTTGTGCCGGTGGCGGTGCGCTCCGGAGCGCTGCTTCGGGCGAAAGACGCCGGCCAGCGGCACTTCGCTCCGGACAGCCCCGTACCTCCGTCTTCTGCCTCTCTCGTCGTCTGCATCCTAGCCAAAAGCTTCTCCATGACTTCTCGCCGAGAGAGAAAGTGTGCCAGCATTGCAAACATCTACCGATCTTGTTTGACGAGTTCACCCAGTTCTTTGCATCTCGCAGCGCAAAGAGACCCGCAAGAGTTTCCACGGAGCGTTGCAGGAGCACTAGCAAGATGCATTGCAAAGTTGTCCAAAAACTTCTTCCATTCGCATGCTAACGTGATTTTCAAAGGCATGCGAGTGGCAATCCACCATCCCGCAGCAGTTCGAGAGCTGCGCCCACAATGCTGCTGTTGTGCGGCTTGCTTCTTCACCTCCTGCAAGCTGCCGGCTCTCCGTCTAGCGAAAGCGAAAGAGCCGCTTCTTCGCGCACTGCTGCTTGTGCCGGTGGCGGTGCGCTCCGGAGCGCTGCTTCGGGTGATAGACGCCCGCGAACGGCACTTCGCTCCGGACAGCCCCGTACCTCCGTCTTCTGCCTCTCTCGTCGTCTGCATCCTAGCCAAAAGCTTCTCCATGACTTCTCGCCGAGAGAGAAAGTGTGCCAGCACTCCAAACACCTTACGATCTTGTTTGCCGAGTTCACCTAGTTCTTTGCATCTCGCAGCATAAAGAGTCCCGCAATAGTTTCCACGGAGTGTTGCAGGAGCTCTAGCAAGATGCATTGCAAAGTTGTCCAAAAACTTCTTCCATTCGCATGCTAACGTGATTTTAAAAGGCATGCGTGTGGCAATCCACCATCCCGCAGCAGTACGAGAGCGTCGCACACAAGGATGCTGTTGTGCGGCTTGCTTCTTCACCTCCTGCAAGCTGGCGGCTCTCCGTCTACCGAAGGCGAAAGAGTCGCTTCTTCGCGCACTGCTGCTTGTGCCGGTGGCGGTGCGCTTCGGAGCGCTGCTTCGGGCGATAGACGCCCGCCAGCGGCACTTCGCTCCGGACAGTACCGTACCTCCGTCTTCTGCCTCTCTCGTCGTCTGCATCCCAGCCAAAAGCTTCTCCATGACTTCTCGCCGAGAGAGAAAGTGTGCCAGCATTGCAAACACCTTCCGATCTTGCTTGCCGAGTTCACCCAGTTCTTTGCATCTCGCAGCTCAAAGAGACCCGCAAGAGTTTCTACGGAGTGTTTCAGGAGCTCTAGCAAGATGCATAGCAAAGTTGTCAAAAAACTCCTTCCATTCGCATGCTAAGGTGATTTTAAAAGGCATGCGAATGGCAATCCACCATCCCGCAGCAGTAAGAGAGCGTCGTACACATGGATGCTGTTGTGCGGCTTGCTTCTTCACCTCCTGCAAGCTGCCGGCTCTCCGTCTAGCGAAGGCGAAAGAGCCGCTTCTTCGCGCACTGCTGCTTGTGCCGGTGGCGGTGCGCTTCGGAGCGCTGCTTCGGGCGAAAGACACCCGCGAGCGGCACTTCGCTCCGGACAGCTCCGTACCTCCGGCTTCTGCCTCTCTCGTCGTCTGCATCCCAGCCAAAAGCTTCTCCATGACTTCCTGCCGAGAGAGAAAGTGTGCCAGCATTGCAAACATCTTCCGATCTTGTTTGACGAGTTCACCCAGTTCTTTGCATCTCGCAGCGCAAAGAGACCGTCAAGAGTTTCCACGGAGTGTTTCAGGAGCTCTAGCAAGATGCATAGCAAAGTTGTCCAAAAACTTCTTCCATTCGCATGCTAACGTGATTTTCAAAGGCATACGAGTGGCAATCCACCATCCCGCAGAAGTTCGAGAGCTGCGCACATAAGGCTGCTGTTGTGCGGCTTGCTTCTTCACCGCCTGCAAGCTGCCGGCTCTCCGTCTACCGAAGGCGAAAGAGCCGCTTCTTCGCGCAGTGCTGCTTGTGCCGGTAGCGGTGCGCTCCGGAGCGCTGCTTCGGGCGATAGACGCCGGCCAGCGGCACTTCGCTCCGGACAGCCCCGTACCTCCGTCTTCTGCCTCTCTCGTCGTCTGCATCCCAGCCAAAAGCTTCTCCATGACTTCTCGCCGAGAGAGAAAGTGTGCCAGCATTGCAAACACCTTCCGATCTTGCTTGGCGAGTTCACCCAGTTCTTTGCATCTCACAGCGCAAAGGGACCCGCAACAGTTTCTACGGAGTGTTTCAGGAGCTCTAGCAAGATGCATTGCAAAGTTGTCAAAAAACTTCTTCCATTCGCATGCTAACGTGATTTTAAAAGGCATGCGAATGGCAATCCACCATCCCGCAGCAGTACGAGAGCGTCGCACACAAGGATGCTGTTGTGCGGCTTGCTTCTTCACCTCCTGCAAGCTGCCGGCTCTCCGTCTACCGAAGGCGAAAGAGCCGCTACTTCGCGCACTGCTGCTTGTGCCGGTGGCGGTGCGCTCCGGATCGCTGCTTCGGGTGATAGACGCCCGCGAACGGCACTTCGCTCCGGACAGTACCGTACCTCCGTCTTCTGCCTCTCTCGTCGTCTGCATCCTAGCCAAAAGCTTCTCCATGACTTCTCGCCGAGAGAGAAAGTGTGCCAGCACTCCAAACACCTTACGATCTTGTTTGACGAGTTCACCGAGTTCTTTGCATCTCGCAGCGTAAAGAGTCCCGCAATAGTTTCCACGGAGTGTTGCAGGAGCACTAGCAAGATGCATTGCAAAGTTGTCCAAAAACTTCTTCCATTCGCATGCTAACGTGATTTTAAAAGGCATGCGAGTGGCAATCCACCATCCCGCAGCAGTACGAGAGCGTCGCACTCAAGGCTGCTGTTGTGCGGCTTGCTTCTTCTCCTCCTGCAAGCTGGCGGCTCTCCGTCTACCGAAGGCGAAAGAGTCGCTTCTTCGCGCACTGCTGGTAGTGCCGGTGGCGGTGCGCTTCGGAGCGCTGCTTCGGGCGATAGACGCCCGCCAGCGGCACTTCGCTCCGGACAGTACCGTACCTCCGTCTTCTGCCTCTCTCGTCGTCTGCATCCCAGCCAAAAACTTCTCCATGACTTCTCGCCGAGAGAGAAAGTGTGCCAGCATTGCAAACACCTTTCGATCTTGCTTGCCGAGTTCACTCAGTTCTTTGCATCTCGCAGCGCAAAGAGACCCGCAAGAGTTTCCACGGAGCGTTGCAGGAGCTCTAGCAAGATGCATAGCAAAGTTGTCAAAAAACTCCTTCCATTCGCAAGCTAACGTGATTTTAAAAGGCATGCGAGTGGCAATCAACCATCCCGCAGCAGTACGAGAGCGTCGCACACAAGGATGCTGTTGTGCGGCTTGCTTCTTCACCTCCTGCAAGCTGCCGGCTCTCCGTCTAGCGAAAGCGAAAGAGCCGCTACTTCGCGCACTGCTGCTTGTGCCGGTGGCGGTGCGCTCCGGAGCGCTGCTTCGGGCGAAAGACGCCCGCGAGCGGCACTTCGCTCCGGACAGTACCGTACCTCCGTCTTCTGCCTCTCTCGTCGTCTGCATCCTAGCCAAAAGCTTCTCCATGACTTCTCGCCGAGAGAGAAAGTGTGCCAGCATTGCAAACACCTTTCGATCTTGTTTGCCGAGTTCACCTAGTTCTTTGCATCTCGCAGCGCAAAGAGACCCGCAATAGTTTCCACGGAGCGTTGCAGGAGCTCTAGCAAGATGCATTGGAAAGTTGTCCAAAAACTTCTTCCATTCGCATGCTAACGTGATTTTAAAAGGCATGCGAGTGGCAATCCACCATCCCGCAGCAGTTCGAGAGCTGCGCACATAAGGCTGCTGTTGTGCGGCTTGCTTCTTCACCGCCTGCAAGCTGCCGGCTCTCCGTCTACCGAAGGCGAAAGAGCCGCTTCTTCGCGCAGTGTTGGTTGTGCCGGTAGCGGTGCGCTACGGAGCGCTGCTTCGGGCGAAAGACGCCCGCGAGCGGCACTTCGCTCCGGACAGCCCCGTAGCTCCGTCTTCTGCCTCTCTCGTCGTCTGCATCCCAGCCAAAAGCTTCTCCATGACTTCTCGCCGAGAGAGAAAGTGTGCCAGCATTGCAAACACCTTCCGATCTTGCTTGGCGAGATCACCCAGTTCTTTGCATCTCACAGCGCAAAGAGACCCGCAACAGTTTCTACGGAGTGTTTCAGGAGCTCTAGCAAGATGCATTGCAAAGTTGTCAAAAAACTTCTTCCATTCGCATGCTAACGTGATTTTAAAAGGCATGCGAATGGCAATCCGCCATCCCGCAGCAGTACGAGAGCGTCGCACACAAGGATGCTGTTGTGCGGCTTGCTTCTTAACCTCCTGCAAGCTGGCGGCTCTCCGTCTACCGAAGGCGAAAGAGCCGCTTCTACGCGCAGTGTTGGTTGTGCCGGTGGCGGTGCGCTCCGGATCGCTGCTTCGGGCGATAGACGCCCGCGAACGGCACTTCGCTCCGGACAGCTCCGTACCTCCGTCTTCTGCCTCTCTCGTCGTCTGCATCCCAGCCAAAAACTTCTCCATGACTTCTCGCCGAGAGAGAAAGTGTGCCAGCATTGCAAACACCTTTCGATCTTGCTTGCCGAGTTCACTCAGTTCTTTGCATCTCGCAGCGCAAAGAGACCCGCAAGAGTTTCCACGGAGCGTTGCAGGAGCTCTAGCAAGATGCATAGCAAAGTTGTCAAAAAACTCCTTCCATTCGCATGCTAACGTGATTTTAAAAGGCATACGAGTGGCAATCAACCATCCCGCAGCAGTTCGAGAGCGTCGCACACAAGGATGCTGTTGTGCGGCTTGCTTCTTCACCTCCTGCAAGCTGCCGGCTCTCCGTCTAGCGAAAGCGAAAGAGCCGCTACTTCGCGCACTGCTGCTTGTGCCGGTGGCGGTGCGCTCCGGAGCGCTGCTTCGGGCGAAAGACGCCGGCCAGCGGCACTTCGCTCCGGACAGCCCCGTACCTCCGTCTTCTGCCTCTCTCGTCGTCTGCATCCTAGCCAAAAGCTTCTCCATGACTTCTCGCCGAGAGAGAAAGTGTGCCAGCATTGCAAACATCTACCGATCTTGTTTGACGAGTTCACCCAGTTCTTTGCATCTCGCAGCGCAAAGAGACCCGCAAGAGTTTCCACGGAGCGTTGCAGGAGCACTAGCAAGATGCATTGCAAAGTTGTCCAAAAACTTCTTCCATTCGCATGCTAACGTGATTTTCAAAGGCATGCGAGTGGCAATCCACCATCCCGCAGCAGTTCGAGAGCTGCGCCCACAATGCTGCTGTTGTGCGGCTTGCTTCTTCACCTCCTGCAAGCTGCCGGCTCTCCGTCTAGCGAAAGCGAAAGAGCCGCTTCTTCGCGCACTGCTGCTTGTGCCGGTGGCGGTGCGCTCCGGCGCGCTGCTTCGGGCGAAAGACGCCGGCCAGCGGCACTTCGCTCCGGACAGCCCCGTACCTCCGTCTTCTGCCTCTCTCGTCGTCTGCATCCCAGCCAAAAGCTTCTCCATGACTTCTCGCCGAGAGAGAAAGTGTGCCAGCACTGCAAACATCTTCCGATCTTGCTTGACGAGTTCACCCAGTTCTTTGCATCTCGCAGCTCAAAGAGACTCGCAAGAGTTTCCACGGAGCGTTGCAGGAGCACTAGCAAGATGCATTGCAAAGTTGTCCAAAAACTTCTTCCATTCGCATGCTAACGTGATTTTCATAGGCATACGAGTGGCAATCCACCATCCCGCAGCATTTCGAGAGCTGCGCCCTCAATGCTGCTGTTGTGCGGCTTGCTTCTTCACCTCCTGCAAGCTGCCGGCTCTCCGTCTACCGAAGGCGAAAGAGCCGCTTCTTCGCGCACTGCTGCTTGTGCCGGTGGCGGTGCGCTCCGGAGCGCTGCTTCGGGCGAAAGACGCCGGCCAGCGGCACTTCGCTCCGGATAGCCCCGTACCTCCGTCTTCTGCCTCTCTCGTCGTCTGCATCCTAGCCAAAAGCTTCTCCATGACTTCTCGCCGAGAGAGAAAGTGTGCCAGCACTGCAAACATCTACCGATCTTGCTTGACGAGTTCACCCAGTTCTTTGCATCTCGCAGCGCAAAGAGACCCGCAAGAGTTTCCACGGAGCGTTGCAGGAGCACTAGCAAGATGCATTGCAAAGTTGCCAAAAAACTTCTTCCATTCGCATGCTAACGTGATTTTCATAGGCATGCGAGTGGCAATCAACCATCCCGCAGCAGTACGAGAGCGTCGCACACAAGGATGCTGTTGTGCGGCTTGCTTCTTCACCTCCTGCAAGCTGCCGGCTCTCCGTCTAGCGAAAGCGAAAGAGCCGCTACTTCGCGCACTGCTGCTTGTGCCGGTGGCGGTGCGCTCCGGCGCGCTGCTTCGGGCGAAAGACGCCGGCCAGCGGCACTTCGCTCCGGACAGCCCCGTACCTCCGTCTTCTGCCTCTCTCGTCGTCTGCATCCCAGCCAAAAGCTTCTCCATGACTTCTCGCCCCGAGAGAAAGTGTGCCAGCACTGCAAACATCTTCCGATCTTGCTTGACGAGTTCACCCAGTTCTTTGCATCTCGCAGCTCAAAGAGACTCGCAAGAGTTTCCACGGAGCGTTGCAGGAGCACTAGCAAGATGCATTGCAAAGTTGTCCAAAAACTTCTTCCATTCGCATGCTAACGTGATTTTCATAGGCATACGAGTGGCAATCCACCATCCCGCAGCATTTCGACAGCTGCGCCCTCAATGCTGCTGTTGTGCGGCTTGCTTCTTCACCTCCTGCAAGCTGCCGGCTCTCCGTCTACCGAAGGCGAAAGAGCCGCTTCTTCGCGCACTGCTGCTTGTGCCGGTGGCGGTGCGCTCCGGAGCGCTGCTTCGGGCGAAAGACGCCGGCCAGCGGCACTTCGCTCCGGATAGCCCCGTACCTCCGTCTTCTGCCTCTCTCGTCGTCTGCATCCTAGCCAAAAGCTTCTCCATGACTTCTCGCCGAGAGAGAAAGTGTGCCAGCACTGCAAACATCTACCGATCTTGCTTGAAGTGTTCACCCAGTTCTTTGCATCTCGCAGCGCAAAGAGACCCGCAAGAGTTTCCACGGAGCGTTGCAGGAGCACTAGCAAGATGCATTGCAAAGTTGCCAAAAAACTTCTTCCATTCGCATGCTAACGTGATTTTCATAGGCATACGAATGGCAACCCACCATCCCGCAGCAGTAAGAGAGCTGCGCCCTCAATGCTGCTGTTGTGCGGCTTGCTTCTTCACCTCCTGCAAGCTGCCGGCTCTCCGTCTAGCGAAAGCGAAAGAGCCGCTACTTCGCGCACTGCTGCTTGTGCCGGTGGCGGTGCGCTCCGGAGCGCTGCTTCGGGCGAAAGACGCCGGCCAGCGGCACTTCGCTCCGGATAGCCCCGTACCTCCGTCTTCTGCCTCTCTCGTCGTCTGCATCCTAGCTAAAAGCTTCTCCATGACTTTTCGCCGACAGAAATTGGGTGCCAGCACAGCAAACGTCTCCCAGTCTTGGCCCTGATTTTTGTCGTGGCTGCGCATTGTTGAAGCATTTATCTTTTTAATAAAGCGGCGAATTTATTTCGAGATGGCTATGATCTCTTCATACTTATCCTTGTGCGGTCAAGACACAGCAACAATACATTCTTGAGAAAGGAAAACATCTCGAGAGATATTCCAGTCCATCGGTGTGGCGCAGCTGCTGAAAAAGGGCAAAGCTGAAGAACCTTGCTCATCTTAATTTCTGTGCATCTCCCAGCATGCGAAGCATGAGGCAGCCGAGCACCGCGCTTTTGTGCGCTCTTAATGGAATTGCAAAAAATCCCACAGCTTTTCATCCACAAGCACAGTCAGCTGCATTCGCTTCTGCTTCTTGAAAAACTCAGCGCTCTCCTTATATCGGTGTAGATCTTGATCTCTGGTTCCTGGGACTTTACCCAAGTGTTTGCTGTTTTGTACTTTCTTCTTTGGCAGTCAGGAACTTGTATATATAATCTGGTACATGTTTCTTGGAAAACATTTCCTGTCTAAAAATGATACATAGCTGCAATTTACCCGACTGTATATAACTACTCTTTTACTGTATAAAAAAGTGTATTAGAATGATACACCACCTGAATTTCAATGATTGAAAAAAGCGTCTTACTTCTTTTTCCTATTCTCTGTATTTCCTTCTCTTTGTTATGTTTCTTTGGCTATTATGTGCGTGCCCAATGGTTTTTCTGTTCCTGTTGTGGGACAGCAAATGTTCAGGCTCTTCGAATTTTGTCACTAATTAAATAATCCATCTTCCCCGCCGGAAAGATGCAGGATGTGTCTCATTTTCACTGCTCCTGTTTTGTTTCCTTATTCTTTTGAATGGCTCCCTGTCTTCCTACTCACACTCTGAGTAACGAATTTCTAATTTTCTTTCCTATCTGCCTTTATCAATTTTTCTCTGACTTGGATGCTATTGAATTAAGCCATGCCAAGTTGAAGAATTGCATCAAGAAGAGTGCTCAATGAAAAAAAAAACATTTAGTTTTGGGGTTCTATCACAGAAGAGTTCAAAGACTCTTCCCATGTGAAGAATATCTGATGAATATCTTAAAAACTATCATCTCTGTGTAAGTATTTTGCATCCAGTTCTTGCTCTAGTCCTTGCTTTGGCAAATTTGACACAAGTGAGGCATTGTGTGTTTTGCAGCTTCTAGGGAGATGGTTCCAGGTCTTGAGAAAGTCGTGGGCTTTGTCTCATCTTTAGACATCTGAAAATCACCTAGGCATCCCAAAGACTCATTAGAAATACAAATACCTGCAGGGAACCGGAGGTGAGCTTCATCTTACCATGTGTCTTGAACAGGGTGTTCTATGTGTGAAAGAGATTCTAGTCAGAATTCTGCTCAGTACAGTCCATCAAGTTGAGAGAATTGATCATTTTAATCTGGGCTTTATATCCACAGAGGCTGAAGGTGTCTCCATGCTCCAGTGCCTATCAGTCTTCTCAAATATTTCAATCCATGAGTTGAATTCTAGAAGCAAAAACTTTTCTCCAGGTGACCTTTACCAAGAGACTCAATGTTAGGTGGAATCAAACAACTCCTTTTTTATCCATTTTATCGAAAGTGATCTTAAAGATTCAATCCATATGCTTAGGTGAGAGAAATCCTACCATTGGCAGATGGCATGTATTGGCCAGTATTGACAGCAGAAAGAAGCAAAAAAGCATGCCAAAAAATGCTGAATGCAGTAAGCAGACCATCAAGCAAACCGGTGGAAAAATAGTTGCTTTGTATGTAAGATGAATCGGAGAGATACATATGGAGTTCTTCATGATGTTTTTCATTGACATTTAAACTAGGAAAGAGGTTAAAACTATGATGGAAGGGATTAATTGCTTGATGTTAGAGTATTTCTTTAGAGAGACATAACAAGTGAATACATGTTTAACCAGTTATCGGCTTCCCATCAGCAATGGGTGCACTTTAATTGCCTTTAAAAGCTGTAATGAAATACTTTTTAAAGCAATTTTTTCCCCTTATTTTTGCAAGAGCTTTTTTCTGTTATTTTTGAAAAATAGGAAAAATTTCCAGTAAAGGATCAACGGGCTGCTCTGTCATTTAATATTAGAAAACACTTATGGTATACTTTCTAGAAGAAAAAGTACCTAAAAAAAGGAGTATTCCCATTATGCTTGTAAAACGATCTTCCAACCATAAGAAAATCAAAAATTATACTATTTCAAGGATCTCACACTCCTAGAACACATTCATTTACCACACTCATAATTTATCAAACACAGCTTGTAATTAGACCTCTAAGAGTCAAACAGAGCGTCGTATCCACAGGCACTGTGAGAGCAGCCTGAGGTGGCACAGGTGGCAGGTTGTACGTGAGCTAGATCTTGATCAATGCGGCATTACAGCAGCCAACCGGGGCCTGCACGCAAGGCCCATCCAAAAAATGTGGTGAGCTTTTTCCCAGGGAAACCAAACTCACCACCTCACCTTCCTGGTCTCAGGCCCCAAATGGCCACAAAAGTACTGTGCGGGCAACAGCCCAGGAAAAAAAACTCAACACCTCACCGTCTAGGTCTCAGTTTGCAGAGCTCTGTGGGCACTGTGCAAGCACCCAACGTTGGCACAGCTATCAGCCTTTAATTGGATGGCATCCTGATTAATACAGAAATCGAGCAGGCACCAAGCATCAACGTGCTTAGGGACACCTAGGTATTGTGCATTATACTGCCCAAGGAGAAAAAAACCCACCACCCCAAGGTCTTAGTCTCAGTTTGCAGAGTTCCGTGGGCACTCTCAAAGCAGCCAGAGCTAGCACAGGTGGCAGCTTGTCCCTGAGAGGCATCTTGATATTTGTGGATATCCAGGAGGCAACAGGCCCCTTAGGGCCGAGGGCCTACCTGGTACTGACAAAGGCTTCTTCCCAGAAAAACAAAGCTCACCATCCCACGTTGCTGGTCTCAGTTTGTAGAGCTCCATGGGCACTCTCAAAGCAGCCCGAGTTGGCACAGGTGGCAGCTTGACCCGGGACGGCACCGTGATATTCGGGCAAATCCAGCGGGGAGCCGGCCGCTAAGGGTGGAGGGCCGACCTAGTACAAAGATAGTCTTCTACCCAGCAAAACAAGACACACTACCCGACGTTCCAGGCCACAGTTTGAAGAGCTCCATGGGCACTCTCAAAGCAGCCCGAGTTGGCACAGGTGGCAGCTTGTCCCTGGGCGGCATCTTGTTATTCGGGGAAATCCAGCCTGCAACCGGACCCATAGGGCCGAAGGCCTACCTGGTACTGACAAAGGCTTCTGCCGGGAAAACAAAACTCAGAACCCCACGGTCCCGGTCTCAGTTTGCAGAGCTCCATGGGCACTCTCAAAGCAGCCCGAGTTGGCACAGGTGGCAGAATATCCCTGGGCGGCATCTTGATATTCGTGGAAATCCAGCAGGCAGCCAGCCATGAAGGGCCGAGGGCCTACCTGGTACTGACAAAGGCTTCTGCCGAGGAAAAAAAAAAACTCACCATCCCACGCTCCTGGTTTCTGTTTGTAGAGCACCATGGGTACTCTCAAAGCAGCCCAAGTTGGCACAGGTGGCAGCTTGTTCCTGGGAGGCATCTAGATATGCGTGGAAATCCAGCAGGCAGACTGCCTCTAAGGGCCGAGGTCCTACTTGGTACTGACAAAGGGTTCTGCCCGGGAAAAAAAAACCCGAAACCCCACATACTTTGGCTCAGTTTGAAGAGATCCGTGGGCACTCTCAAAGCAGCGTGAGTTGGCACAGGTGGCAGCTTGTCCCTGGGCGGCATCTTGATATTCGTGGAAGTCTTGCTGCCAGCCTGCCCCTAAGGGCCGAGGGCCTACCTGGTACTTACAATGGCTTCTGCCCGGGGAAACATAACCCATAACCCCATGTACCCTGTCTCAGTTTTCAGAGCTCCGTGGGCACCCTCAAAGCAGCCCGAGCTGGCACAGGTGGCAGCTTGTCCCTGGGCACCATCTTGATATTCGTGGAAATTCAGCAGGCAGCCTGCCCCTAAGGAACAAGGGCCTACCTGGTACTGAGAGAGGCTTCTGCCCGAGAAAACAAAACCCACAACCCTAGGTTATGGTCTCAGTTTGCAGAGCTCCGTGGGCACCCTCAAAGCAGCGCGAGTTGGCCCAAGTGGCAGCTTGTCCCTGGGCAGCATCTTGATATTCGTGGAAATCCAGCAGGCAGACGGCCCTGAAGTTCCGAGAGCCTTCCTGGTACTGCAAATGCTTCTGCCCGGGGAAACAAAACTCACCAAGGCAAGTTCCTGGTCTAACTTTGCAGAGCTCCATGGGCACTCTCAAAGCAGCCCGAGTTGGCACAGGTGGCAGCTTGTCCCTGGGTGGCATCTTGATATTCGTGGAAATCCAGCAGGCAGACTGCCTCTAAGGGCTGAGGGCCTACTTCGTACTGACAAATACTTCTGCCCGGGAAAACAAAACCCATAACCCCACATACTTTCTCTCAGTTTGAAGAGCTCCGTGGGCACTCTCAAAGCAGCGCGAGTTGGCACAGGTGGCAGCTTGTCCCTGGGCAGCATCTTGATATTCGTGGAAATCCAGCAGGCTGCCTGCCCTTAAGGACTGAGGGCGTACCTGGCACTTCAAATGCTTCTGCCCGGAGAAACAAAACTCAGCACCCCAGGTTCATGGTCTCAGTTTGCAGAACTCCATGGGCACTCTCAAAACAGCCCGAGTTGGCACAGGTGGCAGCTTGTCCCTGGGCAGCATCTTGATATTCGTGGAAATCCAGCCGGCAGCCTGCCCCTGAGGAACAAGGGCCTTCCTGGTACTGACAAAGGCTTCTGCCCAGGGAAACAAAATCCACCACCCCACGTTCCACATCTCAGTTTGCAGAGCTCCGTGGGCACTCTCAAAGCAGCCCAAGTTGGCACAGGTGGCAGCTTGTCCCAGGGCGGCATCTTGATATTTGTGGAAATCCTGCAGGCAGCCGGCCCCCAAGGGCCAAGGGCCGACCTGGTACTGACAAAGGCTTCTGCCCGGGAAAACAAAACCCAGCACCCCACGTTTCTGGTCTCAGTTTGCAGAGCTCCGTGGGCACTCTCAAACCAGCCCGAGTTGGCACAGGTGGCAGCTTGACCCTGGGCAACATCTTGATATTTGTGGAAATCCTGCAGGCAGCCGGCCCCCAAGGGCCAAGGCCTGACCTGGTACTGACAAAGGCTTCTGCCCGGGGAAACAAAACCCACCACCCCACGTTCCTGGTCTCAGTTTGCAGAGCTCCATGGGCTCTCTCAAAGCAGCGCGAGTTGGCACATGTGGCAGCTTATCCCTGGGCGGCATGTTCAGATTCATGGAAATCCAGCAGGCTGCCGGCCCCAAAGGGCCGAGGGCCGACCTGGTACTGACAAAGGCTTCTGCCCTGGAAAACAAAACCCAGCACCCCACGTTTCTGGTCTCAGTTTGCAGAGCACCATGGGCACTCTCTAAGCAGCCCGAGTTGGCACAGGTGGCAGCTCCTCCGTGGGCAGCATCCTGATATTCGTGGAAATTCAGCAGGCTGACGGCCCTGAAAGACCGTGGGCCTACCTAGTACTGACAAATACTTCTGCCCGGGAAAACAAAACTCAGCACCCCACGGTCTTGGTCACAGTTTGCAGCGCTCCGTGGGCACTCTCAAAGCAGCGTGAGTTGGCAACGGTGGCAGCTTGTCCCTGGGCGGAAACTTGATTTTCGTGGAAATCCTGGTGCCAGCCTCCCCCAAAGGGCCGAGGGCCTACCTGGTCCTGCAAATGTTTCTGCCCGGGAAAACAACACCGACAAACCCACGTTCCTGGTCTCAGTTTGAAGAACTCCGTGGGCACTCTCAAAGCAGCCTGAGTTGGCACAGGTGGCAGAATATCCCTGGGCAGCATTTTGATATTCGGGGAAATCTTGCTGCCAGGCTGTCCCTAAGGAACAAGGGCCTACTTGGTACTGACAAAGGCTTCTGCCCTGGAAAACAAAACCCAGCACCCCACGTTTCTGGTCTCAGTTTGCAGAGCACCATGGGCACTCTCAAAGCAGCGTGAGTTGGCACAGGTGGCAGCTTGTCCCTGGGCAGCATCTTGATATTCGTGGAAATCCAGCAGGCTGCCTGCCCTTAAGGACCGAGGGCCTACCTGGCACTGCAAATGCTTCTGCCCGGAGAAACAAAACTCAGCAACCCAGGTTCATGGTCTCAGTTTGCAGAGCTCCATGGGCACTCTCAAAGCAGCCCGAGTTGGCACAGGTGGCAGAATATCCCTGGGCAGCATCTTGATATTCGTGGAAAGCTTGCTGCCAGCCTGCACCTAAGGAACAAGGGCATACCTGGTACTGAGAGAGGCTTCTGCCCGGGAAAACAAAACCCACAACCCTACGTTCCTGGTCTCAGTTTGCAGAGCTCCGTGGGCACCCTCATAGCAGCGCGAGTTGGCCCAAGTGGCAGCTGGTCCCTGGGCAGCATCTTGATATTCGTGGAAATCCAGCCGGCAGCCTGCCCCTGAGGAACAAGGACTCTCCTGGTACTGACAAAGGCTTCTGCCCGGGGAAAGAAAACCCACCAGCCCATGTTCCACATCTCAGTTTGCAGAGCTCCATGGGCACTCTCAAAGCAGCCCAAGTTGGCACAGGTGGCAGCTTGTCCCTGGGCGGCATCTTGATATTTGTGGAAATCCTGCAGGCAGCCGGCCCCCAAGGGCCAAGGGCCGACCTGGTACTGACAAAGGCTTCTGCCAGGGGAAACAAAACCCAGCACCCCACGTTTCTGGTCTCAGTTTGCAGAGCTCCATGGGCACCCTCAAAGCAGCCCGAGTTGGCACAGGTGGCAGCTTGTCCCTGGGCAGCATCTTGATATTCGTGGAAATCCAGCAGGCAGTCGGCCCTGAAATTCCGAGGGCCTACCTGGTACTGACAAATGCTTCTGCCCGGGGAAACAAAACTCACCAACGCACGTTCCTGGTCTCACTTTGCAGAGCTCCAACGGCACTCTCAAAGCAGCGCGAGTTGGCACAGGTGGCAGCTTGTCCTTTGGCAGCATCTTGATATTCATGGAAATCCAGCAGGCTGCCTGCCCTTAAAGACCAAGGGCCTACCTGGCACTGCAAATGCTTCTGCCCAGGGAAACAAAACTCAGCACCCCAGGTTCATGGTCTCAGTTTGCAGAGCTCCATGGGCACTCTCAAAGCAGCCCGAGTTGGCACAGGTGGCAGCTTGTCCCTGGGCAGCATCTTGATATTCGTGGAAATCTTCCTGCCAGCCTGCCCCTAAGGAACAAGGGCCTACCTGGCACTGAGAGAGGCTTCTGCCCGGGAAAACAAAACCCACAATCCTACGTTCCTGGTCTCAGTTTGCAGAGCTCCGTGGGCACCCTCAAAGCAGCGCGAGTTGGCCCAAGTGGCAGCTTGTCCCTGGGCAGCATCTTGATATTCGTGGAAATTGAGCCGCCAGCCTGCCCCTGATGAACAAGGGCCCTCCTGGTACTGACAAAGGCTTCTGCCCAGGGAAACAAAACCCACCACCCCACGTTCCACATCTCAGTTTGCAGAGCTCCATGGGCACTCTCAAAGCAGACCGAGTTGCCACAGGTGGCAGCTTGTCCCTGGGCGGCATCTTGTTATTGGCGGAAGTCCTGCAGGCAGACGGCCCCTAAGGGCCGTGGGCCTACCTGGAACAGACAAAGGCTTCTGCCCAGGTAAACAAAATTCGCCAACACACGTTCATGGTCTCAGTTTGCAGAGCTCCATGGGTACTCTAAAATCAGCGTGAGTTGCCACAGGTGGCAGCTTGTCCCTGGGCGGCATCTTGATATTCGTCGAAATCCGGCAGGCCGACGGCCCCTAAGGACTGAGAGCCTACCTGGTACTGACAAAGGCTTCTGCCCAGGAAAAAAAAACCCACCACCCCACGTTCCGGGTCTCAGTTTGCAGAGCTCTGTGGGCACTCTTAAAGCAGCCCGAGTTGGCACAGGTGGCAGCTTGTCCCTGGGCGGCATCTTGATATTGGCGGAAATCCAGCCGGCAGCCGGCCCATAAGTGCCAAGGGCCTACCTGGTACTGACAAATGCTTCTGCCCAGGGAAACAAAACAGACCAACCCACGTTAATGGTCTCAGTTTGCAGAGCTCCATGGGCACTCTCAAGGCAGCGCGAGTTGGCACAGGTGGCAGCTTGTCCCTGGGCAGCATCTTCAGATTCGCAAAAACCCAGCAGGCAGCTGGCCCCGAAGGGCGAAGGCCTACCTGGTACTGACAAAGGCTTCTGCCCAGGTAAACTAAGCTCACCACACCACGTGCCTGGTCTCAGATTGCAGAACTCCATGGGCACACTCAAAGCAGCCTGAGTTGGCACAGGTGGCAGCTTGTCCCTGGGCGGCATCTTGATATTGGCGGAAATCCAGCAGGCAGACGGCCCCTAAGGACTGAGGGCCTACCTGATACTGACACAGCTTCTGCCCCGGAATACAAAACTCACCAGCCCACGTTCCTGGTCTCAGTTGGCAGAGCTCTTTAGGCACTCTGCAAGCAGCCTGACTTGGCACTGGTGGCAGCCTGTCCCTTGGTGGCAACTTGAAATTCGTGGAAATCTAGCAACCAGCTAGCCGCAGTGGGCTGCTGTTGTGCGGCTTGCTTCTTCACCTCCTGCAAGCTGCCGGCTCTCCGTCTAGCGAAAGCGAAAGAGCCGCTACTTCGCGCACTGCTGCTTGTGCCGGTGGCGGTGCGCTCCGGAGCGCTGCTTCGGGCGAAAGACGCCGGCCAGCGGCACTTCGCTCCGGACAGCCCCGTACCTCCGTCTTCTGCCTCTCTCGTCGTCTGCATCCTAGCCAAAAGCTTCTCCATGACTTCTCGCCGAGAGAGAAAGTGTGCCAGCACTGCAAACATCTTCCGATCTTGCTTGACGAGTTCACCCAGTTCTTTGCATCTCGCAGCTCAAAGAGACCCGCAAGAGTTTCCACGGAGCGTTGCAGGAGCACTAGCAAGATGCATTGCAAAGTTGTCCAAAAACTTCTTCCATTCGCATGCTAACGTGATTTTCATAGGCATACGAGTGGCAATCCACCATCCCGCAGCAGTTCGAGAGCTGCGCCCACAATGCTGCTGTTGTGCGGCTTGCTTCTTCACCTCCTGCAAGCTGCCGGCTCTCCGTCTAGCGAAAGCGAAAGAGCCGCTACTTCGCGCACTGCTGCTTGTGCCGGTGGCGGTGCGCTCCGGAGCGCTGCTTCGGGCGAAAGACGCCGGCCAGCGGCACTTCGCTCCGGATAGCCCCGTACCTCCGTCTTCTGCCTCTCTCGTCGTCTGCATCCTAGCCAAAAGCTTCTCCATGACTTCTCGCCGAGAGAGAAAGTGTGCCAGCACTGCAAACATCTTCCGATCTTGCTTGACGAGTTCACCCAGTTCTTTGCATCTCGCAGCGCAAAGAGACCCGCAAGAGTTTCCACGGAGCGTTGCAGGAGCACTAGCAAGATGCATTGCAAAGTTGTCCAAAAACTTCTTCCATTCGCATGCTAACGTGATTTTCATAGGCATACGAGTGGCAATCCACCATCCCGCAGCAGTTCGAGAGCTGCGCCCACAATGCTGCTGTTGTGCGGCTTGCTTCTTCACCTCCTGCAAGCTGCCGGCTCTCCGTCTAGCGAAAGCGAAAGAGCCGCTACTTCGCGCACTGCTGCTTGTGCCGGTGGCGGTGCGCTCCGGAGCGCTGCTTCGGGCGAAAGACGCCGGCCAGCGGCACTTCGCTCCGGACAGCCCCGTACCTCCGTCTTCTGCCTCTCTCGTCGTCTGCATCCTAGCCAAAAGCTTCTCCATGACTTCTCGCCGAGAGAGAAAGTGTGCCAGCACTGCAAACATCTTCCGATCTTGCTTGACGAGTTCACCCAGTTCTTTGCATCTCGCAGCGCAAAGAGACCCGCAAGAGTTTCCACGGAGCGTTGCAGGAGCACTAGCAAGATGCATTGCAAAGTTGTCCAAAAACTTCTTCCATTCGCATGCTAACGTGATTTTCATAGGCATACGAGTGGCAATCCACCATCCCGCAGCAGTTCGAGAGCTGCGCCCACAATGCTGCTGTTGTGCGGCTTGCTTCTTCACCTCCTGCAAGCTGCCGGCTCTCCGTCTAGCGAAAGCGAAAGAGCCGCTACTTCGCGCACTGCTGCTTGTGCCGGTGGCGGTGCGCTCCGGAGCGCTGCTTCGGGCGAAAGACGCCGGCCAGCGGCACTTCGCTCCGGACAGCCCCGTACCTCCGTCTTCTGCCTCTCTCGTCGTCTGCATCCTAGCCAAAAGCTTCTCCATGACTTCTCGCCGAGAGAGAAAGTGTGCCAGCACTGCAAACATCTTCCGATCTTGCTTGACGAGTTCACCCAGTTCTTTGCATCTCGCAGCTCAAAGAGACCCGCAAGAGTTTCCACGGAGCGTTGCAGGAGCACTAGCAAGATGCATTGCAAAGTTGTCCAAAAACTTCTTCCATTCGCATGCTAACGTGATTTTCATAGGCATACGAGTGGCAATCCACCATCCCGCAGCAGTTCGAGAGCTGCGCCCACAATGCTGCTGTTGTGCGGCTTGCTTCTTCACCTCCTGCAAGCTGCCGGCTCTCCGTCTAGCGAAAGCGAAAGAGCCGCTACTTCGCGCACTGCTGCTTGTGCCGGTGGCGGTGCGCTCCGGCGCGCTGCTTCGGGCGAAAGACGCCGGCCAGCGGCACTTCGCTCCGGATAGCCCCGTACCTCCGTCTTCTGCCTCTCTCGTCGTCTGCATCCTAGCCTAAAAGCTTCTCCATGACTTCTCGCCGAGAGAGAAAGTGTGCCAGCACTGCAAACATCTTCCGATCTTGCTTGACGAGTTCACCCAGTTCTTTGCATCTCGCAGCGCAAAGAGACCCGCAAGAGTTTCCACGGAGCGTTGCAGGAGCACTAGCAAGATGCATTGCAAAGTTGTCCAAAAACTTCTTCCATTCGCATGCTAACGTGATTTTCAAAGGCATACGAGTGGCAATCCACCATCCCGCAGCAGTACGAGAGCTGCGCCCACAATGCTGCTGTTGTGCGGCTTGCTTCTTCACCTCCTGCAAGCTGCCGGCTCTCCGTCTAGCGAAAGCGAAAGAGCCGCTACTTCGCGCACTGCTGCTTGTGCCGGTGGCGGTGCGCTCCGGAGCGCTGCTTCGGGCGAAAGACGCCGGCCAGCGGCACTTCGCTCCGGACAGCCCCGTACCTCCGTCTTCTGCCTCTCTCGTCGTCTGCATCCTAGCCAAAAGCTTCTCCATGACTTCTCGCCGAGAGAGAAAGTGTGCCAGCACTGCAAACATCTTCCGATCTTGCTTGACGAGTTCACCCAGTTCTTTGCATCTCGCAGCGCAAAGAGACCCGCAAGAGTTTCCACGGAGCGTTGCAGGAGCACTAGCAAGATGCATTGCAAAGTTGTCCAAAAACTTCTTCCATTCGCATGCTAACGTGATTTTCAAAGGCATACGAGTGGCAATCCACCATCCCGCAGCAGTTCGAGAGCTGCGCCCACAATGCTGCTGTTGTGCGGCTTGCTTCTTCACCTCCTGCAAGCTGCCGGCTCTCCGTCTAGCGAAAGCGAAAGAGCCGCTACTTCGCGCACTGCTGCTTGTGCCGGTGGCGGTGCGCTCCGGAGCGCTGCTTCGGGCGAAAGACGCCGGCCAGCGGCACTTCGCTCCGGACAGCCCCGTACCTCCGTCTTCTGCCTCTCTCGTCGTCTGCATCCTAGCCTAAAGCTTCTCCATGACTTCTCGCCGAGAGAGAAAGTGTGCCAGCACTGCAAACATCTTCCGATCTTGCTTGACGAGTTCACCCAGTTCTTTGCATCTCGCAGCTCAAAGAGACCCGCAAGAGTTTCCACGGAGCGTTGCAGGAGCACTAGCAAGATGCATTGCAAAGTTGTCCAAAAACTTCTTCCATTCGCATGCTAACGTGATTTTCATAGGCATACGAGTGGCAATCCACCATCCCGCAGCAGTTCGAGAGCTGCGCCCACAATGCTGCTGTTGTGCGGCTTGCTTCTTCACCTCCTGCAAGCTGCCGGCTCTCCGTCTAGCGAAAGCGAAAGAGCCGCTACTTCGCGCACTGCTGCTTGTGCCGGTGGCGGTGCGCTCCGGCGCGCTGCTTCGGGCGAAAGACGCCGGCCAGCGGCACTTCGCTCCGGATAGCCCCGTACCTCCGTCTTCTGCCTCTCTCGTCGTCTGCATCCTAGCCAAAAGCTTCTCCATGACTTCTCGCCGAGAGAGAAAGTGTGCCAGCACTGCAAACATCTTCCGATCTTGCTTGACGAGTTCACCCAGTTCTTTGCATCTCGCAGCTCAAAGAGACCCGCAAGAGTTTCCACGGAGCGTTGCAGGAGCACTAGCAAGATGCATTGCAAAGTTGTCCAAAAACTTCTTCCATTCGCATGCTAACGTGATTTTCAAAGGCATACGAGTGGCAATCCACCATCCCGCAGCAGTACGAGAGCTGCGCCCACAATGCTGCTGTTGTGCGGCTTGCTACTTCACCTCCTGCAAGCTGCCGGCTCTCCGTCTAGCGAAAGCGAAAGAGCCGCTACTTCGCGCACTGCTGCTTGTGCCGGTGGCGGTGCGCTCCGGAGCGCTGCTTCGGGCGAAAGACGCCGGCCAGCGGCACTTCGCTCCGGACAGCCCCGTACCTCCGTCTTCTGCCTCTCTCGTCGTCTGCATCCTAGCCAAAAGCTTCTCCATGACTTCTCGCCGAGAGAGAAAGTGTGCCAGCACTGCAAACATCTTCCGATCTTGCTTGACGAGTTCACCCAGTTCTTTGCATCTCGCAGCGCAAAGAGACCCGCAAGAGTTTCCACGGAGCGTTGCAGGAGCACTAGCAAGATGCATTGCAAAGTTGTCCAAAAACTTCTTCCATTCGCATGCTAACGTGATTTTCAAAGGCATGCGAGTGGCAATCCACCATCCCGCAGCAGTTCGAGAGCTGCGCCCACAATGCTGCTGTTGTGCGGCTTGCTTCTTCACCTCCTGCAAGCTGCCGGCTCTCCGTCTAGCGAAAGCGAAAGAGCCGCTACTTCGCGCACTGCTGCTTGTGCCGGTGGCGGTGCGCTCCGGAGCGCTGCTTCGGGCGAAAGACGCCGGCCAGCGGCACTTCGCTCCGGACAGCCCCGTACCTCCGTCTTCTGCCTCTCTCGTCGTCTGCATCCTAGCCAAAAGCTTCTCCATGACTTCTCGCCGAGAGAGAAAGTGTGCCAGCACTGCAAACATCTTCCGATCTTGCTTGACGAGTTCACCCAGTTCTTTGCATCTCGCAGCTCAAAGAGACCCGCAAGAGTTTCCACGGAGCGTTGCAGGAGCACTAGCAAGATGCATTGCAAAGTTGTCCAAAAACTTCTTCCATTCGCATGCTAACGTGATTTTCATAGGCATACGAGTGGCAATCCACCATCCCGCAGCAGTAAGAGAGCTGCGCCCTCAATGCTGCTGTTGTGCGGCTTGCTTCTTCACCTCCTGCAAGCTGCCGGCTCTCCGTCTAGCGAAAGCGAAAGAGCCGCTACTTCGCGCACTGCTGCTTGTGCCGGTGGCGGTGCGCTCCGGCGCGCTGCTTCGGGCGAAAGACGCCGGCCAGCGGCACTTCGCTCCGGATAGCCCCGTACCTCCGTCTTCTGCCTCTCTCGTCGTCTGCATCCTAGCCAAAAGCTTCTCCATGACTTCTCGCCGAGAGAGAAAGTGTGCCAGCACTGCAAACATCTTCCGATCTTGCTTGACGAGTTCACCCAGTTCTTTGCATCTCGCAGCGCAAAGAGACCCGCAAGAGTTTCCACGGAGCGTTGCAGGAGCACTAGCAAGATGCATTGCAAAGTTGTCCAAAAACTTCTTCCATTCGCATGCTAACGTGATTTTCAAAGGCATACGAGTGGCAATCCACCATCCCGCAGCAGTAAGAGAGCTGCGCCCACAATGCTGCTGTTGTGCGGCTTGCTTCTTCACCTCCTACAAGCTGCCGGCTCTCCGTCTAGCGAAAGCGAAAGAGCCGCTACTTCGCGCACTGCTGCTTGTGCCGGTGGCGGTGCGCTCTGGCGCGCTGCTTCGGGCGAAAGACGCCGGCCAGCGGCACTTCGCTCCGGACAGCCCCGTACCTCCGTCTTCTGCCTCTCTCGTCGTCTGCATCCAAGCCAAAAGCTTCTCCATGACTTTTCGCCGACAGAAATTGGGTGCCAGCACAGCAAACGTCTCCCAGTCTTGGCCCTGATTTTTGTCGTGGCTGCGCATTGTTGAAGCATGTATCTTTTTAATAAAGCGGCGAATTTATTTCGAGATGGCTATGATCTCTTCATACTTATCCTTGTGCGGTCAAGACACAGCAACAATACATTCTTGAGAAAGGAAAACATCTCGAGAGATATTCCAGTCCATCGGTGTGGCGCAGCTGCTGAAAAAGGGCAAAGCTGAAGAACCTTGCTCATCTTCATTTCTGTGCATCTCGCAGCATGCGAAGCATGAGGCAGCCGAGCACCGCGCTTTTGTGCGCTCTTAATGGAATTGCAAAAAATCCCACAGCTTTTCATCCACAAGCACAGTCAGCTGCATTCGCTTTTGCTTCTTGAAAAACTCACCGCTCTCCTTATATCGGTGTAGATCTTGATCTCTGGTTCCTGGGACTTTACCCAAGTGTTTGCTGTTTTGTACTTTCTTCTTTGGCAGTCAGGAACTTGTATATATAATCTGGTACATGTTTCTTGGAAAACATTTCCTGTCTAAAAATGATACATAGCTGCAATTTACCCGACTGTATATAACTACTCTTTTACTGTATAAAAAAGTGTATTAGAATGATACACCACCTGAATTTCAATGATTGAAAAAAGCGTCTTACTTCTTTTTCCTATTCTCTGTATTTCCTTCTCTTTGTTATGTTTCTTTGGCTATTATGTGCGTGCCCAATGGTTTTTCTGTTCCTGTTGTGGGACAGCAAATGTTCAGGCTCTTCTAATTTTGTCACTAATTAAATAATCCATCTTCCCCGCCGGAAAGATGCAGGATGTGTCTCATTTTCACTGCTCCTGTTTTGTTTCCTTATTCTTTTGAATGGCTCCCTGTCTTCCTACTCACACTCTGAGTAACGAATTTCTAATTTTCTTTCCTATCTGCCTTTATCAATTTTTCTCTGACTTGGATGCTATTGAATTAAGCCATGCCAAGTTGAAGAATTGCATCAAGAAGAGTGCTCAATGAAAAAAAAAACATTTAGTTTTGGGGTTCTATCACAGAAGAGTTCAAAGACTCTTCCCATGTGAAGAATATCTGATGAATATCTTAAAAACTATCATCTCTGTGTAAGTATTTTGCATCCAGTTCTTGCTCTAGTCCTTGCTTTGGCAAATTTGACACAAGTGAGGCATTGTGTGTTTTGCAGCTTCTAGGGAGATGGTTCCAGGTCTTGAGAAAGTCGTGGGCTTTGTCTCATCTTTAGACATCTGAAAATCACCTAGGCATCCCAAAGACTCATTAGAAATACAAATACCTGCAGGGAACCGGAGGTGAGCTTCATCTTACCATGTGTCTTGAACAGGGTGTTCTATGTGTGAAAGAGATTCTAGTCAGAATTCTGCTCAGTACAGTCCATCAAGTTGAGAGAATTGATCATTTTAATCTGGGCTTTATATCCACAGAGGCTGAAGGTGTCTCCATGCTCCAGTGCCTATCAGTCTTCTCAAATATTTCAATCCATGAGTTGAATTCTAGAAGCAAAAACTTTTCTCCAGGTGACCTTTACCAAGAGACTCAATGTTAGGTGGAATCAAACAACTCCTTTTTTATCCATTTTATCGAAAGTGATCTTAAAGATTCAATCCATATGCTTAGGTGAGAGAAATCCTACCATTGGCAGATGGCATGTATTGGCCAGTATTGACAGCAGAAAGAAGCAAAAAAGCATGCCAAAAAATGCTGAATGCAGTAAGCAGACCATCAAGCAAACCGGTGGAAAAATAGTTGCTTTGTATGTAAGATGAATCGGAGAGATACATATGGAGTTCTTCATGATGTTTTTCATTGACATTTAAACTAGGAAAGAGGTTAAAACTATGATGGAAGGGATTAATTGCTTGATGTTAGAGTATTTCTTTAGAGAGACATAACAAGTGAATACATGTTTAACCAGTTATCGGCTTCCCATCAGCAATGGGTGCACTTTAATTGCCTTTAAAAGCTGTAATGAAATACTTTTTAAAGCAATTTTTTCCCCTTATTTTTGCAAGAGCTTTTTTCTGTTATTTTTGAAAAATAGGAAAAATTTCCAGTAAAGGATCAACGGGCTGCTCTGTCATTTAATATTAGAAAACACTTATGGTATACTTTCTAGAAGAAAAAGTACCTAAAAAAAGGAGTATTCCCATTATGCTTGTAAAACGATCTTCCAACCATAAGAAAATCAAAAATTATACTATTTCAAGGATCTCACACTCCTAGAACACATTCATTTACCACACTCATAATTTATCAAACACAGCTTGTAATTAGACCTCTAAGAGTCAAACAGAGCGTTGTATCCACAGGCACTGTGAGAGCAGCCTGAGGTGGCACAGGTGGCAGGTTGTACGTGAGCTAGATCTTGATCAATGCGGCATTACAGCAGCCAACCGGGGCCTGCACGCAAGGCCCATCCAAAAAATGTGGTGAGCTTTTTCCCAGGGAAACCAAACTCACCACCTCACCTTCCTGGTCTCAGGCCCCAAATGGCCACAAAAGTACTGTGCGGGCAACAGCCCAGGAAAAAAAACTCAACACCTCACCGTCTAGGTCTCAGTTTGCAGAGCTCTGTGGGCACTGTGCAAGCACCCAACGTTGGCACAGCTATCAGCCTTTAATTGGATGGCATCCTGATTAATACAGAAATCGAGCAGGCACCAAGCATCAACGTGCTTAGGGACACCTAGGTATTGTGCATTATACTGCCCAAGGAGAAAAAAACCCACCACCCCAAGGTCTTAGTCTCAGTTTGCAGAGTTCCGTGGGCACTCTCAAAGCAGCCAGAGCTAGCACAGGTGGCAGCTTGTCCCTGAGAGGCATCTTGATATTTGTGGATATCCAGGAGGCAACAGGCCCCTTAGGGCCGAGGGCCTACCTGGTACTGACAAAGGCTTCTTCCCAGAAAAACAAAGCTCACCATCCCACGTTGCTGGTCTCAGTTTGTAGAGCTCCATGGGCACTCTCAAAGCAGCCCGAGTTGGCACAGGTGGCAGCTTGACCCGGGACGGCACCGTGATATTCGGGCAAATCCAGCGGGGAGCCGGCCGCTAAGGGTGGAGGGCCGACCTAGTACAGAGATAGTCTTCTACCCAGCAAAACAAGACACATTACCCGACGTTCCAGGCCACGGTTTGAAGAGCTCCATGGGCACACTCAAAGCAGCCCGAGTTGGCACAGGTGGCAGCTTGTCCCTGGGCGGCATCTTGTTATTCGGGGAAATCCAGCCTGCAACCGGACCCATAGGGCCGAAGGCCTACCTGGTACTGACAAAGGCTTCTGCCGGGAAAACAAAACTCAGAACCCCACGGTCCCGGTCTCAGTTTGCAGAGCTCCGTGGGCACTCTCAAAGCAGCCCGAGTTGGCACAGGTGGCAGAATATCCCTGGGCGGCATCTTGATATTCGTGGAAATCCAGCATGCAGCCAGCCATGAAGGGCCGAGGGCCTACCTGGTACTGACAAAGGCTTCTGCCGAGGAAAAAAAAAAACTCACCATCCCACGCTCCTGGTTTCTGTTTGTAGAGCACCATGGGTACTCTCAAAGCAGCCCAAGTTGACACAGGTGGCAGCTTGTTCCTGGGCGGCATCTAGATATGCGTGGAAATCCAGCAGGCAGACTGCCTCTAAGGGCCGAGGTCCTACTTGGTACTGACAAAGGGTTCTGCCCGGGAAAAAAAAACCCGAAACCCCACATACTTTGGCTCAGTTTGAAGAGATCCGTGGGCACTCTCAAAGCAGCGTGAGTTGGCACAGGTGGCAGCTTGTCCCTGGGCGGCATCTTGATATTCGTGGAAGTCTTGCTGCCAGCCTGCCCCTAAGGGCCGAGGGCCTACCTGGTACTTACAATGGCTTCTGCCCGGGGAAACATAACCCATAACCCCATGTACCCTGTCTCAGTTTTTAGAGCTCCGTGGGCACCCTCAAAGCAGCCCGAGCTGGCACAGGTGGCAGCTTGTCCCTGGGCAGCATCTTGATATTCGTGGAAATTCAGCAGGCAGCCTGCCCCTAAGGAACAAGGGCCTACCTGGTACTGACAAAGGCTTCTGCCCGAGAAAACAAAACCCACAACCCTAGGTTATGGTCTCAGTTTGCAGAGCACCATGGGCACTCTCAAAGCAGCGCGAGTTGGCACAGGTGGCAGCTTGTCCCTGGGCAGCATCTTGATATTCGTGGAAATCCAGCAGGCTGCCTGCCCTTAAGGACCGAGGGCCTACCTGGCACTTCAAATGCTTCTGCCCGGAGAAACAAAACTCAGCACCCCAGGTTCATGGTCTCAGTTTGCAGAGCTCCATGGGCACTCTCAAAGCAGCACGAGTTGGCACAGGTGGCAGCTTGTCCCTGGGCAGCATCTTGATATTCGTGGAAATCCTGCAGGCAGCCTGCCCCTAAGGAACAAGGGCCTACCTGGTACTGACAAAGGCTTCTGCCCGGGAAAACAAAACCCACAACCCTACCTTCCTGGTCTCAGTTTGCAGAGCTCCGTGGGCACCCTCAAAGCAGCGCGAGTTGGCACAAGTGGCAGCTTGTCCCTGGGCAGCATCTTGATATTCGTGGAAATCCAGCCGGCAGCCTGCCCCTGAGGAACAAGGGCCTTCCTGGTACTGACAAAGGCTTCTGCCCAGGGAAACAAAATCCACCACCCCACGTTCCACATCTCAGTTTGCAGAGCAACGTGGGCACTCTCAAAGCAGCCCGAGTTGGCACAGGTGGCAGCTTGTCCCTGAGAGGCATCTTGATATTTGTGGAAATCCTGCTGGCAGCCGGCCCCCAAGGGCCAAGGCCTGACCTGGTACAGACAAAGGCTTCTGCCCGGGGAAACAAAACCCACCACCCCACGTTCCAGGTCTCAGTTTGCAGAGCTCCATGGGCACTCTCAAAGCAGCCCGAGTTGGCACAGGTGACAGCTTGTCCCTGGGCGGCATCTTGTTATTCGGGGAAATCCAGCCTGCAACCGGACCCATAGGGCCGAAGGCCTACCTGGTACTGACAAAGGCTTCTGCCGGGAAAACAAAACTCAGAACCCCACGGTCCCGGTCTCAGTTTGCAGAGCTCCGTGGGCACTCTCAAAGCAGCCCGAGTTGGCACAGGTGGCAGAATATCCCTGGGCGGCATCTTGATATTCGTGGAAATCCAGCAGGCAGCCAGCCATGAAGGGCCGAGGGCCTACCTGGTACTGACAAAGGCTTCTGCCGAGGAAAAAAAAAAACTCACCATCCCACGCTCCTGGTTTCTGTTTGTAGAGCACCATGGGTACTCTCAAAGCAGCCCAAGTTGGCACAGGTGGCAGCTTGTTCCTGGGCGGCATCTAGATATGCGTGGAAATCCAGCAGGCAGACTGCCTCTAAGGGCCGAGGGCCTACCTGGTACTTACAATGGCTTCTGCCCGGGGAAACATAACCCATAACCCCATGTACCCTGTCTCAGTTTTTAGAGCTCCGTGGGCACCCTCAAAGCAGCCCGAGCTGGCACAGGTGGCAGCTTGTCCCTGGGCAGCATCTTGATATTCGTGGAAATTCAGCAGGCAGCCTGCCCCTAAGGAACAAGGGCCTACCTGGTACTGAGAGAGGCTTCTGCCCGAGAAAACAAAACCCACAACCCTAGGTTATGGTCTCAGTTTGCAGAGCTCCGTGGGCACCCCCAAAGCAGCGCGAGTTGGCCCAAGTGGCAGCTTGTCCCTGGGCAGCATCTTGATATTCGTGGAAATCCAGCAGGCAGACGGCCCTGAAGTTCCGAGAGCCTGCCTGGTACTGACAAATGCTTCTGCCCGGGGAAACAAAACTCACCAAGGCAAGTTCCTGGTCTCAGTTTGCAGAGCTCCATGGGCACTCTCAAAGCAGCCCGAGTTGGCACAGGTGGCAGCTTGTCCCTGGGCGGCATCTTGATATTCGTGGAAATCCAGCAGGCAGACTGCCTCTAAGGGCTGAGGGCCTACCTGGTACTGACAAAGGCTTCTGCCCGGGAAAACAAAACCCGAAATCCCACATACTTTGGCTCAGTTTGAAGAGCTCCGTGGGCACTCTCAAAGCAGCCCAAGTTGGCACAAGTGGCAGCTTGTCCCTGGGCAGCATTTTGATATTCGTGGAAATCCTGCAGGCAGCTGGCCCCCAAGGGCCAAGGGCCGACCTGGTACTGACAAAGGCTTCTGCCCGGGAAAACAAAACTCAGAACACCACGTTTCTGGTCTCAGTTTGCAGAGCACCTTGGGCACTCTCAAAGCAGCGCGAGTTGGCACAGGTGGCAGCTTGTCCCTGGGCAGCATCTTGATATTCGTGGAAATCCAGCAGGCTGCCTGCCCTTAAGGAACAAGGGCGTACCTGGCACTTCAAATGCTTCTGCCCGGAGAAACAAAACTCAGCACCCCAGGTTCATGGTCTCAGTTTGCAGAGCTCCATGGGCACTCTCAAAGCAGCACGAGTTGGCACAGGTGGCAGCTTGTCCCTGGGCAGCATCTTGATATTCGTGGAAATCCAGCCGGCAGCCTGCCCCTGAGGAACAAGGGCCTTCCTGGTACTGACAAAGGCTTCTGCCCAGGGAAACAAAATCCACCACCCCACGTTCCACATCTCAGTTTGCAGAGCACCGTGGGCACTCTCAAACCAGCCCGAGTTGGCACAGGTGGCAGCTTGTCCCTGGGCGGCATCTTGATATTCGTGGAAATCCAGCAGGCAGCCTGCCCCTGTGGAACAAGGGCCGACCTGACACTGACAAAGGCTTCTGACCGGGAAAACAATACTCAGAACACCACTTTCCTGGTCCCAGTTTGCAGAGCTCCATGGGCACTCTCAAAGCAGCCCGAGTTGGCACAGGTGGCAGCTTGTCCCTGGGCAGCATCTTGATATTCGTGGAAATCCAGCAGGCAGACTGCCCATAAGGAACAAGGACCCTCCTGGTACTGACAAAGGCTTCTGCCCTGGAAAACAAAACCCAGCACCCCACGTTTCTGGTCTCAGTTTGCAGAGCACCATGGGCACTCTCAAAGCAGCCCGAGTTGGCACAGGTGGCAGCTCCTCCGTGGGCAGCATCCTGATATTCGTGGAAATTCAGCAGGCTGACGGCCCTGAAAGACCGTGGGCCTACCTGGTACTGACAAATACTTCTGCCCGGGGAAAACAAAACTCAGCACCCCACGGTCCTGGTCACAGTTTGCAGAGCTCCGTGGGCACTCTCAAAGCAGCATGACTTGGCAAAGGTGGCAGCTTGTCCCTGGGCGGAAACTTGATTTTCGTGGAAATCCTGGTGCCAGCCTCCCCCCCAAAGGGCCGAGGGCCTACCTGGTCCTGCAAATGTTTCTGCCCGGGAAAACAACACCGACAAACCCACGTTCCTGGTCTCAGTTTGAAGAACTCCGTGGGCACTCTCAAAGCAGCCCGAGTTGGCACAGGTGGCAGAATATCCCTGGGCAGCATTTTGATATTCGGGGAAATCTTGCTTCCAGGCTGTCCCTAAGGAACAAGGGCCTACTTGGTACTGACAAAGGCTTCTGCCCTGGAAAACAAAACCCAGCACCCCACGTTTCTGGTCTCAGTTTGCAGAGCACCATGGGCACTCTCAAAGCAGCGTGAGTTGGCACAGGTGGCAGCTTGTCCCTGGGCAGCATCTTGATATTCGTGGAAATCCAGCAGGCTGCCTGCCCTTAAGGACCGAGGGCCTACCTGGCACTGCAAATGCTTCTGCCCGGAGAAACAAAACTCAGCACCCCAGGTTCATGGTCTCAGTTTGCAGAGCTCCGTGGGCACTCTCAAAGCAGCGCGAGTTGGCACAGGTGGCAGAATATCCCTGGGCAGCATCTTGATATTCGTGGAAAGCTTGCTGCCAGCCTGCACCTAAGGAACAAGGGCATACCTGGTACTGAGAGAGGCTTCTGCCCGGGAAAACAAAACCCACAGTCCTACGTTCCTGGTCTCAGTTTGCAGAGCTCCGTGGGCACCCTCATAGCAGCACGAGTTGGCCCAAGTGGCAGCTGGTCCCTGGGCAGCATCTTGATATTTGTGGAAATCCAGCCGGCAGCCTGCCCCTGAGGAACAAGGACTCTCCTGGTACTGACAAAGGCTTCTGCCCGGGGAAAGAAAACCCACCAGCCCATGTTCCACATCTCAGTTTGCA
>NW_024037268.1:0-12665 GCF_015832195.1 Motacilla alba alba | reverse complement strand
CCACCACCACACGTTCCTGCTATCAGTTTGCCGTGCTCCATGGGCACTCTCAAAGCAGCGCGAGTTGGCACAGGTGGCAGCTTGTCCCTGGGGGCATCTTGATATTCGTAGAAATTCAGCAAGCATCCTAACCATAAGGAACAGGGGCCTACCTACTACTGACAAAGTTTTCTGCCCAGGGAAACAAAACCTACCAGCCCACGTTCCTGGTCTAAATTTACAGAACTCTGTGGGAACTCTCAAGGCAGCCCGAATTGGCACGGGTGGCAGCTTGTCCCTCGGCGGCATCTTGATATTCGTGGAATTCCAGGAGGCAGCCTGCCCGTGAGGAACAAGGCCCTACCTGGTACTGACAAAGGCTTCGGCCCGGGGAAAAAAAAACTCATCACCCCAAGTTCCTGGTCTCAGTTTGCAGAGCTCCATGGGCACTCTCAAAGCAGCCCGAGTTGGCACAGGTGGCAGCTTGTCCCTGGGCGGCATCTTCAGATTCGTGGAAATCCAGCAGGCAGACGGCCACAAAAGGCCGAGGGCCTAGCTGGTATTGACAACGGCTTCGTCCTAGGGGAACAAAACCCACCACCCCACGTTCCTTGTCTCGGTTAGCAGAGATCCATGGGCACTCTCAAAGCAGCCCGAGTTGCAACAGGTGGCAGCTTGTCCCTGGGCTGCACCTTGATATTCGTGGAAATCGAGCGGACAAGCGGCCACGATAGGCCCAGGGCCTACCTGGTACTGACAAAGGCTTCTGTCCGCGGAAACAAAACCCGCCACCCCACGTTCCTGGTCTCAGTTTGCAGAGCTTCATGGGCACTCGCAAAGCAGCCCGAGCTGGCAGAGGTCGCAGCTTGTCCCTGGGCGGCATCTTGATATTCGTGGAAATCCAGCTGGCAGACGGACCCGAAGGGCCGAGGGCCTACCTGGTATTGACAAAGGCTTCCGCCTCGGAAATCAAAACCCACCAGCCCACGTTCCTGGTCTCAGTTTACAGAACTCTGTGGGAACTCTCAAGGCACCCTGAGTTGGCACGGGTGGCAGCTTGTCCATGGGCGGCCCCTTGATATTCGTGGAAATCCAGGAGGCAGCCTGCCCCTGAGGAACAAGGCCCTACCTGGTAATGACGAAGGCTTCTGCCCGGGAAAAAGAAACCCTCCACCCCACGTTCCTGGTCTCAGTTTGCAGAGCTCCATGGGCACCCTCAAAGCAGCCCCAGTTGGCACAGGTGGCAGCTTGTCCCTGGGCGGCATCTTCAGATTCGTGGAAATCCAGCAGACAAGCGGCCGCGATAGGCCGAGGGCCTACCTGGTAGTGCAAATGCTTCTGCCTGGGGAAACAAAACCCGCCACCCCACATTCCTGGTCTCCATTTGCAGAGCTCCATCGGCACTCTCAAAGCAGCCCGAGTTGGCACAGGTTGCAGCTTGTCCCTGGGCGGCATCTTCAGATTCGTGGAAATCCAGCAGGCAGCCGGCCCCTGAGGAGCAAGGCCCTACCTGGTACTGACAAAGGCTTCTGCCAAAGGAGACAAAACCCACCACCCCACGTTCCTGCTATCAGTCTCCAGAGATCCATGGGCACTCTCAAAGCAGCCCGAGTTGGCACAGGTGGCAGCTTGTCCCTGGGCGGCATCTTGATATTCGTGGAAATTCAGCAAGCAGCCTAACCATAAGGAACAGGGGCCTACCTACTACTGACAAAGGTTTCTGCCCAGGGAAACAAAACCTACCCGCCCACGTTCCTGGTCTCAGTTTACAGAACTCTGTGGGAACTCTCAAGGCAGCCTGAGTTGGCACGGGTGCAGCTTGTCCATGGGCGGCGTCTTGATATTCGTGGAAATTCAGGAGGCAGCCTGCCCCTGAGGAACAAGGCCCTACCTTGTAATGACGAAGGCTTCTGCCCGAAGAAAAGAAACCCACCACCCCACGTTCCTGGTCTCAGTTTACAGAGCTCCATGGGCACCCTCAAAGCAGCCCCAGTTGGCACAGGTGGCAGCTTGTCCCTGGGCGGCATTCGTGGAAATCCAGCAGACAAGCGGCCGCGATAGGCCGAGGGCCTACCTGGTAGTGCAAATGCTTCTGCCTGGGGAAACAAAACCCGCCACCCCACATTCCTGGTCTCCGTTTGCAGAGCTCCATCGGCACGCTCAAAGCAGCCCAAGTTGGCACAGGCCACAGCTTGTCCCTGGGCGGCATCTTCAGATTCGTGGAAATGCAGCAGGCAGCCGGCCCATGAGGAACAAGGCCCTACCTGGTACTGACAAAGGCTTCTGCCCAAGGAGACAAAACCCACTACCCCACGTTCCTGGTCGCAGTTTGCAGAGATCCATGGGCACTCTCAAAGTGCCTGGTTGATATTTGTTGAAATCCAGCTGGCAGACGGACGCGAAGGGCCGAGGGCCTACCTGGTACTGCAAATGCTTCTGCCCGGGGAAACAAAACTCAGCACCCCACGTTCCTGGTCGCAGTTTGCAGAGCTCCATGGGCACTCTCAAAGTGCCTGGTTGATATTTGTTGAAATCCAGCTGGCAGACGGACGCGAAGGGCCGAGGGCCTACCTGGTACTGCAAATGCTTCTGCCCGGGGAAAAAAAACTCATCACCCCAAGTTCCTGGTCTCAGTTTGCAGAGCTCCATGGGCACTCTCGAAGCAGCCCGATTTGGCACAGGTGGCAGCTTGTCCCTGGGCGGCATCTTCAGATTCGTGGAAATCCAGCAGGCAGACGGCCACAAAAGGCCGAGGGCCTAGCTGGTATTGACAATGGCTTCGTCCTAGGGGAACAAAACCCACCACCCCACGTTCCTTGTCTCAGTCTGCAGAGATCCATGGGCACTCTCAAATCAGCCCGAGTTGCAACAGGTGGCAGCTTGTCCCTGGGCTGCATCTTGATATTCGTGGAAATCGAGCGGACAAGCAGCCACGATAGGCCCAGGGCCTACCTGGTACTGACAAAGGCTTCTGCCCGGGGAAACAAAACCCGCCACCCCACGTTCCTGGTCTCAGTTTGCAGAGCTCCATGGGCACTCGCAAAGCAGCCCGAGCTGGCAGAGGTCGCAGCTTGTCCCTGGGCGGCATCTTGATATTCGTGGAAATCCAGCTGGCAGACGGACCCGAAGGGCCGAGGGCCTACCTGGTATTGACAAAGGCTTCCGCCTCGGAAATCAAAACCCACCAGCCCACGTTCCTGGTCTCAGTTTACAGAACTCTGTGGGAACTCTCAAGGCACCCTGAGTTGGCACGGGTGGCAGCTTGTCCATGGGCGGCCCCTTGATATTCGTGGAAATCCAGGAGGCAGCCTGCCCCTGAGGAACAAGGCCCTACCTGGTAATGACGAAGGCTTCTGCCCGGGAAAAAGAAACCCTCCACCCCACGTTCCTGGTCTCAGTTTGCAGAGCTCCATGGGCACCCTCAAAGCAGCCCCAGTTGGCACAGGTGGCAGCTTGTCCCTGGGCGGCATCTTCAGATTCGTGGAAATCCAGCAGACAAGCGGCCGCGATAGGCCGAGGGCCTACCTGGTAGTGCAAATGCTTCTGCCTGGGGAAACAAAACCCGCCACCCCACATTCCTGGTCTCCGTTTGCAGAGCTCCATCGGCACTCTCAAAGCAGCCCGAGTTGGCACAGGTGGCAGCTTGTCCCTGGGCGGCATCTTCAGATTCGTGGAAATCCAGCAGGCAGCCGGCCCCTGAGGAGCAAGGCCCTACCTGGTACTGACAAAGGCTTCTGCCAAAGGAGACAAAACCCACCACCCCACGTTCCTGCTATCAGTCTCCAGAGATCCATGGGCACTCTCAAAGCAGCCCGAGTTGGCACAGGTGGCAGCTTGTCCCTGGGCGGCATCTTGATATTCGTGGAAATTCAGCAAGCAGCCTAACCATAAGGAACAGGGGCCTACCTACTACTGACAAAGGTTTCTGCCCAGGGAAACAAAACCTACCCGCCCACGTTCCTGGTCTCAGTTTACAGAACTCTGTGGGAACTCTCAAGGCAGCCTGAGTTGGCACGGGTGCAGCTTGTCCATGGGCGGCGTCTTGATATTCGTGGAAATTCAGGAGGCAGCCTGCCCCTGAGGAACAAGGCCCTACCTGGTAATGACGAAGGCTTCTGCCCGAAGAAAAGAAACCCACCACCCCACGTTCCTGGTCTCAGTTTACAGAGCTCCATGGGCACCCTCAAAGCAGCCCCAGTTGGCACAGGTGGCAGCTTGTCCCTGGGCGGCATTCGTGGAAATCCAGCAGACAAGCGGCCGCGATAGGCCGAGGGCCTACCTGGTAGTGCAAATGCTTCTGCCCGGGGAAACAAAACCCGCCACCCCACATTCCTGGTCTCCGTTTGCAGAGCTCCATCGGCACGCTCAAAGCAGCCCAAGTTGGCACAGGCCACAGCTTGTCCCTGGGCGGCATCTTCAGATTCGTGGAAATGCAGCAGGCAGCCGGCCCATGAGGAACAAGGCCCTACCTGGTACTGACAAAGGCTTCTGCCCAAGGAGACAAAACCCACTACCCCACGTTCCTGGTCGCAGTTTGCAGAGATCCATGGGCACTCTCAAAGTGCCTGGTTGATATTTGTTGAAATCCAGCTGGCAGACGGACGCGAAGGGCCGAGGGCCTACCTGGTACTGCAAATGCTTCTGCCCGGGGAAACAAAACTCAGCACCCCACGTTCCTGGTCGCAGTTTGCAGAGCTCCATGGGCACTCTCAAAGTGCCTGGTTGATATTTGTTGAAATCCAGCTGGCAGACGGACGCGAAGGGCCGAGGGCCTACCTGGTACTGCAAATGCTTCTGCCCGGGGAAAAAAAACTCATCACCCCAAGTTCCTGGTCTCAGTTTGCAGAGCTCCATGGGCACTCTCGAAGCAGCCCGATTTGGCACAGGTGGCAGCTTGTCCCTGGGCGGCATCTTCAGATTCGTGGAAATCCAGCAGGCAGACGGCCACAAAAGGCCGAGGGCCTAGCTGGTATTGACAATGGCTTCGTCCTAGGGGAACAAAACCCACCACCCCACGTTCCTTGTCTCAGTCTGCAGAGATCCATGGGCACTCTCAAATCAGCCCGAGTTGCAACAGGTGGCAGCTTGTCCCTGGGCTGCATCTTGATATTCGTGGAAATCGAGCGGACAAGCAGCCACGATAGGCCCAGGGCCTACCTGGTACTGACAAAGGCTTCTGCCCGGGGAAACAAAACCCGCCACCCCACGTTCCTGGTCTCAGTTTGCAGAGCTCCATGGGCACTCGCAAAGCAGCCCGAGCTGGCAGAGGTCGCAGCTTGTCCCTGGGCGGCATCTTGATATTCGTGGAAATCCAGCTGGCAGACGGACCCGAAGGGCCGAGGGCCTACCTGGTATTGACAAAGGCTTCCGCCTCGGAAATCAAAACCCACCAGCCCACGTTCCTGGTCTCAGTTTACAGAACTCTGTGGGAACTCTCAAGGCACCCTGAGTTGGCACGGGTGGCAGCTTGTCCATGGGCGGCCCCTTGATATTCGTGGAAATCCAGGAGGCAGCCTGCCCCTGAGGAACAAGGCCCTACCTGGTAAAGACGAAGGCTTCTGCCCGGGGAAAAGAAACCCTCCACCCCACGTTCCTGGTCTCAGTTTGCAGAGCTCCATGGGCACTCTCAAAGCAGCCCCAGTTGGCACAGGTGGCAGCTTGTCCCTGGGCGGCATCTTCAGATTCGTGGAAATCCAGCAGACAAGCGGCCGCGATAGGCCGAGGGCCTACCTGGTAGTGCAAATGCTTCTGCCCGGGGAAACAAAACCCGCCACCCCACATTCCTGGTCTCCGTTTGCAGAGCTCCATCGGCACTCTCAAAGCAGCCCGAGTTGGCACAGGTGGCAGCTTGTCCCTGGGCGGCATCTTCAGATTCGTGGAAATCCAGCAGGCAGCCGGCCCCTGAGGAGCAAGGCCCTACCTGGTACTGACAAAGGCTTCTGCCAAAGGAGACAAAACCCACCACCCCACGTTCCTGGTCGCAGTTTGCAGAGCTCCATGGGCACTCTCAAAGCAGCCCGAGTTGGCACAGGTGGCAGCTTGTCCCTGGGCGGCATCTTGATATACGTGGAAATTCAGCAAGCAGCCTAACCATAAGGAACAGGGGCCTACCTACTACTGACAAAGGTTTCTGCCCAGGGAAACAAAACCTACCCGCCCACGTTCCTGGTCTCAGTTTACAGAACTCTGTGGGAACTCTCAAGGCAGCCTGAGTTGGCACGGGTGGCAGCTTGTCCATGGGCGGCATCTTGATATTCGTGGAAATTCAGGAGGCAGCCTGCCCCTGAGGAACAAGGCCCTACCTGGTAATGACGAAGGCTTCTGCCCGAAGAAAAGAAACCCACCACCCCACGTTCCTGGTCTCAGTTTACAGAGCTCCATGGGCACTCTCAAAGTGCCTGGTTGATATTTGTTGAAATCCAGCTGGCAGACGGACGCGAAGGGACGAGGGCCTACCTGGTACTGCAAATGCTTCTGCCCGGGGAAACAAAACACAGCACCCCACGTTCCTGGTCTCAGTTTGCAGAGCTCCATGGGCACTCTCAAAGCAGCACGAGTTGGCACAGGTGGCAGTTTGTTCCTAGGCGGCATCTTGATATTTGTGGAAATCCAGCAGGCAGCCGGCCCAGAAGATCTGAGGGCCTACCTGGTAAAGACAAAGGTTTCTGTCCGCGGAAACAAAACCCGCCACCCCACGTTTCTGGTCTCCGTTTGCAGAGCTCCATGGGCACTCTCAAAGCAGCCCGAGTTGGCAGAGGTGGCAGCTTGTCCCTGGGCGGCATCTTGATATTCGTGGAAATTTCGGAGGCAGGCGGACCCGAAGGGCCGAGGGCCTACCTGGTACTGACAAATCTTCTCCCTCGGAAATCAACACCCACGAACCCACGTTCCTGGTCTCAGTTTGCAGAGCTCCATGGGCACTCTCAAACCAGCCCAAGTTGGCACAGGTGGCAGCTTGTCCCTGGGCAGCACCTTGATATTCGTTGAAATCCAAAAGGCAGATGGACACGAAGGGCCGAGGGCCTACCTGGTACTGCAAATGCTTCTGCCTGGGGAAACGAAACCCACCAGCCCACGTTCCTGGTCTCAGTTTACAGAGCTCCATGGGCACTCTCGAAGCAGCCCGATTTGGCACAGGTGGCAGCTTGTCCCTGGGCAGCATCTTCAGATTCATGGAAATCCAGCAGGCAGACAACCAGAAAAAGGCCAAGGGCCTACCTGGTACTGACAAAGGCTTCTCCCCAAGGAAACGAAACCCACCACCCCACCTTCCTGGTCTCAGTCTGCAGAGATCCATGGGCACTCTCAAAGCAGCCCGAGTTGGCACAGGTGGCAGCTTGTCCCTGGGCGGCACCTTGATATTCGTGGAAATCGAGCGGACAAGTGGCCACGATAGGCCCAGGGCCTACCTGGTACTGACAAAGGCTTCTGCCCGGTTAAACAAAACCCACCACCCCACGTTCCTGGTCTCAGTTTGCAGAGCTCCATGGGCACTCGCAAAGGAGCCCGAGCTGGCAGAGGTCGCAGCTTGTCCCTGGGCGGCATCTTAATATTCCTGGAAATCCAGCTGGCAGACGGTCCCGAAGGGCCGAGGGCCTACCTGGTATTGACAAAGGCTTCTGCCTCGGAAATCAAAACCCACCAGCCCACGTTCCCGGTCTCAGTTTGCAGAGCTCCATGGGCATGCTCAAAGCAGCCCGAGTTGGTACAGGTGGCAGCTTGTCACTGGGCGGCATCTTCAGATTCGTGGAAATCCAGCCGGCTGCCTGCCCCTGAGGAACAAGGCCCTACCTGGAACTGACAAAGGCTTCTGCCCGGGGAAACAAAACCCACCACCACGCGTTCCTGGTCTCAGTTTGCAGAGCTCCATGGGCACTCGCAACGCAGCCCGAGTTGGCACAAATGGCAGCTTGTCCCTGGTTTGCATCTTGAAATTCGTGGAAATCTTACGCCAGCTAGCCCCAAATGGCTTGTGTTTTGCGTCTTGCTTCTTCACCCCCTGCAGGTTGCTGGCTCTCCGTCTATCGAAGGCGAAAGATCTTGTTTGCCGAGTTCACCTAGTTCTTTGTATCTCGCAGCGTAAAGAGTGCCGCAATAGTTTCCACGGAGTGTTTCAGGAGCTCTAGCAAGATGCATTGCAAAGTTGTCCAAAAACTTCTTCCATTCGCATGCTAACGTGATTTTAAAAGGCATGCGAGTGGCAATGCACCATCCCGCAGCAGTTCGAGAGCTGCGCACATAAGGATGCTGCTGTGCGGCTTGCTTCTTCACCGCCTGCAAGCTGCCGGCTCTCCGTCTACCGAAGGCGAAAGAGCCGCTTCTTCGCGCACTGCTGCTTGTGCCGGTGGCGGTGCGCTTCGGAGCGCTGCTTCGGGCGAAAGACGCCCGCGAGCGGCACTTCGCTCCGGACAGCCCCGTACCTCCGTCTTCTGCCTCTCTCGTCGTCTGCATCCCAGCCAAAAGCTTCTCCATGACATCTCGCCGAGAGAGAAAGTGTGCCAGCATTGCAAACACCTTCCGATCTTGCTTGACGAGTTCACCCAGTTCTTTGCATCTCGCAGCGCAAAGAGACCCGCAAGAGTTTCTACGGAGTGTTTCAGGAGCTCTAGCAAGATGCATAGCAAAGTTGCCAAAAAACTCCTTCCATTCGCATGCTAAGGTGATTTTAAAAGGCATGCGAATGGCAATCCACCATCCCGCAGCAGTAAGAGAGCTGCGCACATAAGGATGCTGTTGTGCGGCTTGCTTCTTCACCTCCTGCAAGCTGCCGGCTCTCCGTCTACCGAAGGCGAAAGAGCCGCTACTTCGCGCACTGCTGGTAGTGCCGGTGGCGGTGCGCTTCGGAGCGCTGCTTCGGGCGAAAGACACCCGCGAGCGGCACTTCGTTCCGGACAGCCCCGTACCTCCGTCTTCTGCCTCTCTCGTCGTCTGCATCCCAGCCAAAAGCTTCTCCATGACTTCTCGCCGAGAGAGAAAGTGTGCCAGCATTGCAAACACCTTCCGATCTTGTTTGCCGAGTTCACCTAATTCTTTGCATCTCGCAGCGTAAAGAGTCCCGCAATAGTTTCCACGGAGTGTTGCAGGAGCTCTAGCAAGATGCATTGGAAAGTTGTCCAAAAACTTCTTCCATTCGCATGCTAACGTGATTTTCAAAGGCATACGAGTGGCAATGCACCAACCCGCAGCAGTTCGAGAGCTGCGCACACAAGGATGCTGTTGTGCGGCTTGCTTCTTCACCTCCTGCAAGCTGCCGGCTCTCCGTCTACCGAAGGCGAAAGAGCCGCTTCTTCGCGCAGTGTTGGTTGTGCCGGTGGCGGTGCGCTTCGGAGCGCTGCTTCGGGCGAAAGACGCCCGCGAGCGGCACTTCGCTCCGGACAGTACCGTACCTCCGTCTTCTGCCTCTCTCGTCGTCTGCATCCCAGCCAAAAGCTTCTCCATGACTTCTCGCCGAGAGAGAAAGTTTGCCAGCATTGCAAACACCTTCCGATCTTGCTTGCCGAGTTCACCCAGTTCTTTGCATCTCGCAGCGCAAAGAGACCCGCAAGAGTTTCTACGGAGTGTTTCAGGAGCTCTAGCAAGATGCATAGCAAAGTTGTCAAAAAACTCCTTCCATTCGCTTGCTAACGTGATTTTAAAAGGCATACGAGTGGCAATCCACCATCCCGCAGAAGTTCGAGAGCTGCGCACACAAGGATGCTGTTGTGCGACTTGCTTCTTCACCTCCTACAAGCTGCCGGCTCTCCATCTACCGAAGGCGAAAGAGCTGCTTCTTCGCGCAGTGCGGGTTGTGCCGGTGGCGGTGCGCTCCGGTGCGCTGCTTCGGGCGAAAGACGCCCGCGAGCGGCACTTCGCTCCGGACAGCCCCGTACTTTTGGGTTTAGCCTCTCTTGTCGTCTGCATCCTAGCCAAAAACTTCTCCATGACTTCTCGCCGAGATAGACAAAGTGTGTCAGCACTGCAAACATCTTCCGAACTTGTTTGCCGAGTTCACCCAGTTCTTTGCATCTCGCAGCGCAAAGAGACCCTCAAGAGTTTCCACGGAGTGTTTCAGGAGCACTACCAAGATGCATTGCAAAGTTGTCCAAAAACTTCTTCCATTCGCATGCTAACGTGATTTTCAAAGGAATGCGAAAGGCAATCCACCATCCCGCAGAAGTTCGAGATCTGAGCGCACAAGGATGCTGGTTTTGTGCGGCTTGCTTCTTCACCTCCTGCAAGCTTCCGGCTCTCCGTCTACCGAAGGCGAAAGAGCCGCTTCTTCGCGCAGTGTTGGTTGTGCCGGTGGCGGTGCGCTTCGGAGCGCTGCTTCGGGCGAAAGACGCCCGCGAGCGGCACTTCGCTCCGGACAGTACCGTACCTCCGTCTTCTGCCTCTCTCGTCGTCTGCATCCCAGCCAAAAGCTTCTCCATGACTTCTCGCCGAGAGAGAAAGTGTGCCAGCATTGCAAACACCTTTCGATCTTGTTTGCCGAGTTCACCTAGTTCTTTGCATCTCGCCGCGTAAAGAGTCCCGCAATAGTTTCCACGGAGTGTTGCAGGAGCTCTAGCAAGATGCATTGGAAAGTTGTCCAAAAACTTCTTCCATTCGCATGCTAAGGTGATTTTAAAAGGCATGCGAGTGGCAATCCACCATCCCGCAGCAGTACGAGAGCGTCGCACACAAGGATGCTGTTGTGCGGCTTGCTTCTTCACCGCCTGCAAGCTGCCGGCTCTCCGTCTAGCGAAGGCGAAAGAGCCGCTTCTTCGCGCACTGCTGGTAGTGCCGGTGGCGGTGCGCTTCGGAGCGCTGCTTCGGGCGAAAGACGCCCGCGAGCGGCACTTCGCTCCGGACAGCCCCGTACCTCCGTCTTCTGCCTCTCTCGTCGTCTGCATCCCAGCCAAAAGCTTCTCCATGACTTCTCGCCGAGAGAGAAAGCGTGCCAGCATTGCAAACATCTTCCGAACCTGCTTGACGAGTTCACCCAGTTCTTTGCATCTCGCAGCGCAAAGAGACCCGCAAGAGTTTCTACGTAGTGTTTCAGGAGCTCTAGCAAGATGCATTGCAAAGTTGTCAAAAAACTCCTTCCATTCGCATGCTAAGGTGATTTTAAAAGGCATGCGAATGGCAATCCACCATCCCGCAGCAGTACGAGAGCGTCGCACATAAGGATGCTGTTGCGCGGCTTGCTTCTTCACCTCCTGCAAGCTGCCGGCTCTCCGTCTACCGAAGGCGAAAGAGCCGCTTCTTCGCGCAGTGTTGGTTGTGCCGGTGGCGGTGCGCTTCGGAGCGCTGCTTCCGGCGAAAGACGCCGGCCAGCGGCACTTCGCTCCGGACAGCCCCGTACCTCCGTCTTCTGCCTCTCTCGTCGTCTGCATCCTAGCCAAAAGCTTCTCCATGACTTCTCGCCGAGAGAGAAAGTGTGCCAGCACTGCAAACATCTTCCGATCTTGCTTGACGAGTTCACCCAGTTCTTTGCATCTCGCAGAGCAAAGAGACCCGCAAGAGTTTCCACGGAGCGTTGCAGGAGCACTAGCAAGATGCATTGCAAAGTTGTCCAAAAACTTCTTCCATTCGCATGCTAACGTGATTTTCAAAGGCATACGAGTGGCAATCCACCATCCCGCAGCAGTAAGAGAGCTGCGCCCACAATGCTGCTGTGTGCGGCTTGCTTCTTCACCTCCTGCAAGCTTCCGGCTCTCCGTCTAGCGAAAGCGAAAGAGCCGCTACTTCGCGCACTGCTGCTTGTGCCGGTGGCGGTGCGCTCCGGAGCGCTGCTTCAGGCGATAGACGCCCGCGAGCGGCACTTCGCTCCGGACCGCTCCGTACCTCCGTCTTCTGCCTCTCTCGTCGTCTGCATTCTAGCCTAAAGCTTCTCCATGACTTCTCGCCGAGAGAGAAAGTGTGCCAGCACTGCAAACATCTTCCGATCTTGCTTGACGAGTTCACCCAGTTCTTTGCATCTCGCAGCGCAAAGAGACCCGCAAGAGTTTCCACGGAGTGTTGCAGGAGCACTAGCAAGATGCATTGCAAAGTTGTCCAAAAACTTCTTCCATTCGCATGCTAACGTGATTTTCAAAGGCATACGAGTGGCAATCCACCATCCCGCAGCAGTTGGAGAGCTGCGCACACAATGCTGCTGTTGTGCGGCTTGCTTCTTCACCTCCTGCAAGCTGCCGGCTCTCCGTCTAGCGAAGGCGAAAGAGCCGCTTCTTCGCGCACTGCTGCTTGTGCCGGTGGCGGTGCGCTCCGGAGCGCTGCTTCGGGCGATAGACGCCCGCGAGCGGCACTTCGCTCCGGACAGCTCCGTACCTCCGTCTTCTGCCTCTCTCGTCGTCTGCATTCTAGCCAAAAGCTTCTCCATGACTTCTCGCCGAGAGAGAAAGTGTGCCAGCACTGCAAACATCTTCCGATCTTGTTTGACGAGTTCACCCAGTTCTTTGCATCTCGCAGAGCAAAGAGACCCGCAAGAGTTTCCACGGAGCGTTGCAGGAGCACTAGCAAGATGCATTGCAAAGTTGTCCAAAAACTTCTTCCATTCGCATGCTAACGTGATTTTCAAAGGCATACGAGTGGCAATCCACCATCCCGCAGCAGTAAGAGAGCTGCGCCCACAATGCTGCTGTTGTGCGGCTTGCTTCTTCACCTCCTGCAAGCTGCCGGCTCTCTGTCTAGCGAAAGCGAAAGAGCCGCTTCTTCGCGCACTGCTG